>NW_007730628.1:11306-29785 GCF_000696425.1 Galeopterus variegatus
TTTGCTCCCACTTGTGAGTGAAGATATGTGGTATTTCTCTTTCTGGCTTTTCTCACTTAACTTAATTTTCTCCAAGCTCATTGCTGTGGATGGCAGAATTTCATTCTTTTTATTGTTGAGTAGTATTCCATTGTGTATATATACCACATTTTCCTTATCCGGTTGTCTGTTGATGGACATTTAGGTTGGTTCCATATCTTGGCTATTGTGAATAGAGCTGTGATGAACACAGAAGTGCAGGTATCTCTTTTACATGAAGATTTCCATTCCTTTGAGTATATACCCTAAAGTGGGATTTCTAGATCATATGGCAGTTCTATATGTAGTTGTTTGAGAAATCTCTGTACTGTTTTCCCTAATGGCTGCACTAATTTATAGTCTCACCAGCAGTGTAGAAGAATTCCTTTTCTGCACATCCTCACCTGCATTTGTTATTTTCAGTCTTTTTGATAAGAGCCAGTCTAGCTGGGGTGAAATGATATCTCAGTGTGGTTTTGATTTGCACTTGCCTGGTGATAAGTGGTGGTGAGCATTTTTTCACGTACCTGTTGGCCATTTATGTCTTCCTTTGAAAAATGTCTATTTTGCTCCTTTGCCCATTTTTTCAAAAACCTTTTCTGATTTTTATTTTTTAATTTTAATTTATCAATATACAATGTCATTGATTTTCATGTCCCTTTACCAGTTCCTTCTTTTCTTCCCTCCCTCTTTGCCCCCCACCATCAACATCGTATCTGTTCATTATTCTTAGCAAGTTCAAGGAATTGTTGTGATTGTTGTGTCTTCTTCCCCCCCCCTATTTGTTTGTATATTTACTTATTTATTTTTATTAGCTCCCACAAATAAGTGAGAACATGTGGTATTTCTCTTTCTGTGCCTGGCTTATTTCACCTAATATAATTTTCTCTAAGTCCATCCATGTTGCTGTGAATGGTAGTATTTCATTTTTTTTAATAGCAGAGTAGTATTCCATTGTGTAGTTATACCACACATATCCAATATTTCCTTATCCACTCATCTGAAGATGGGCATTTAGGCTGTTTCCAGCTCTTGGCTATTGTAAATAGTGCCGCAATAAACATGGGAGTACATGTATCCCTTCAACGTGATGATTTCCATCCCTCATTGTTTATACCCAGCCATGGAATAGCTGGGTCATGTGGTGGGTCTATCTGTAATTGTTTGAGGAACCTCCATATCATTTTCCATGAAAGCTGCACCATTTTGCAGTCCCACCAACAGTGTAGGAGGGTTCCTTTTTTTTTCACATCCTCACCAGCATTTGTCATTCACAGTCTTTTGGTTATTAGCCATCCTAACTGGAGTGAGATGGTATCTCAGTGTGCTTTTGAGTTGCAGTTCCTGAATGCCGAGTGATGTTGAGCATTTTTTCATGTGTCTGTGGGCCATTCATGTATCTTCCTTTGAGAAATGCCTATTCAGCCTCTTTGCCTATTTTTTAATTGGGTTACTTGTTTTTTTGCTGTTACATTGTTTGAGTTCCTTGTTTATTTTTATTATTAATCATTTGTCAGATGTATATTTTGCAAATATTTCCTCCCACTCTGTTGGTTGTCTTTTTGCTCCATTAATTGTTTCTTTTGCTGTGCAGAAACTTTTTAGTTTGATATAATCCCATTTGTTTATTTTTCCTTTGGTTGACTGTGCTTTGGGGGTTGTATTCATAAAGTGTATACCCAATCCTACTTCCTGGAGTGTTTCCTCTATGTTTTCTTTAAGGGGTTTTATTGTTTCAGGATGAAAACTACAGGCCAATATCTTTGATGAATATAGATGCAAAAATCCTCAATGAAATACTAGCTAATAGTATACAGCAACACATAAGTAAAATTATAGACCATAATCAAGTGGAATTCATCTCAGGGATGCAAGGTTGGTTCAACATATGCAAATCAATAAATGCGATACACCACATTAGTAAAATCAAAGACAAAAACCATATGATCATCTGTATAGATGCTGAAAAAGCATTTGACAGAATTCAACATTCATTCATGATAAATCAAGACTCTCTATAAATTGGGTATAGAAGGAAAGTATCTCAACACAGTTAAAGCCATATATCACAAACCCACTGCCAGTATCATCCTGAATGGGGAAAAATTGAAAGCTTTTCCCTTAAGAACAGGAAGAAGACAAGGAAGTGCACTCTTGCCACTCCTATTCAACATAATGTTGGAAGTACTAGCCAGAGCATTCAGGGAAGAGAATGAAATAAAGGGCATCCGAATTGGAAAAGACGAAGTCAGACAGTCCCCATTTGCAGATGATATGATCCTATACATAGAACAGCCTAAAGACTCTACAAAAATACTCTTAGAGTTAATAAATGATTTTGGTAAAGTTGCAGGATTGAAAATCAACATGCAAAATTCAGTAGCAATTCTATACTCCAACAATGGACTGGTAGAAAAGGAAATCAAGAAAGCTAGCCCATTTACAATAGTCATCAAAAAACAAACAAACAAACAAAACCTAGGAATAAATTTAACCAAGGAGTGAAAATCTCTATGATGAGAACTACAAACCACTGCTGAGAGAAATTAGAGAGGATACAAGAAGATGGAAAGATATCCCATGCTCTTGGATTGGAAGAATCAACATAGTGAAAATGTCCATACTACCCAAAGTGATATACAAATTCAATGCAATCCCCATCAAAATTCCAAAGACATTTTTCTCAGAAGTGGAAATAACCATCCAGACATTTATATGGAATAACAAAAGACCATGCATAGCCAAAGCAACAATAAGCAAAAAAATAAAGCTGGAGGCATAACACTACCTGACTTTAAACTATACTACAAAGCCATAATAACCAAAACAGTATGGTACTGGCATAAAAACAGACACACTGATCAATGGAACAGAATAGAGAATACAGAAATCAACCCACACACCTACAGCCATCTGATCTTGGACAAAAATCCCAACATTCATATGGAAGAACAAAAGACCATGAATAGCCTATGCCCATTTTTTAATCGGATTATTTGTTTTTTTTACTGTGAAGTTGTTCGAGTTCCTTGTATGTTCTGTATATTAATCCCATTTTGGATATATCATTTGCAAATATTTTCTCCCATTTTGTAGTTTATCTTTCCATTCTGTTGATTGTTTCCTTTGCTGTGCAGAAGTTTTTTGTTTGATGTAATCCCTTCTACTTATTTTTTCTTTTGTTGCTTGTGCTTTTGGGGGTCTTATTCATAAATTCTTTGTTTAGTCCTACTTCCTGAAGTGTTTTCCGTATGTTTTCTTTTAGGGATTTTATAGTTTCAGGTCTTATACTTAAGTCTTAATCCATTCCGAGTTGTATTTGAAACCTCCTTTTACTTTACTATACTGTTGGTGTTGCTGTTGCAGGGGCAAATACTTTGCAGTTAGACGAAAATTTTTTTTCCATAATGATACATTTTGACGGTATTACTAAAAAATAAATACATTGGCATTGTTTTGCATTAATTCTGGCCTTCGAAGTTTTAGGAGAAAGAGCTGTTTACAGACATTTTAATTAAAGTAATGCTCTTGGTAGTTTCTGGGGAAAAAAATACATTGAAAATAACAGTCATGCCCTACCTTCTAATATTGTCAAAGACTTGGAAATCAGATATAAGGACATAGAGAAAGACAGTCACATAAACCACATTGTTCTTGGCTTAGAAAAATAACTTATTAGAGAGAGATGATGGTCAAAATATGTTTAATAGTTTGCTCCAAAGATTGGGGGTATTGTCTTATGAGGAACTCTAATAATGTGTTAATATCATCATACAAGGTCTCTTTGGGCCTGTCAGGGTTCTGCCACTGCCATGTAAAATTTCAGTATTGCTGAGATAGTTCTCTGGAGTTCATCCTTGGGGCTTAGAATATCATCATACAAGGTCTCTTTGGGCCTGTCAGGGTTCTGCAACTGCCATGTAAAATTTCAGTATTGCTGAGATAGTTCTCTGGAGTTCATCCTTGGGGCTTAGTTTTAATTAGAATTGCCCTGTACTCTGTGTTCTTCACTCTTGATCTGGCTTGGGAAAATCTGTTTTAAAAGAATCATTGCCAGACCTAGGTTAGGTAGAGCCAAACTCATTCTGGCCTCATCTTAGGGTGGATCATCCTTCCTTGAGTTGCCAAATAGCCCTGCATAATGGTAGGTTATTGTGCAGTTTCTTCCAGGATCAGGCATTATTTGGGCCCTCCCACTCAGAAAAGAGCAAAACTTTCCTTTCTTTTCAGGCATAGCTTTATGACTCTCTTAAGGGAGACCTACAGACATTTGGCGATTTCAAATGACTTTTTGTTGAAGGTTTCCACTCTGCAAGATGTCTTTTGATGCCTGAAATCATCCCATATAGTTATCCTAGAGTTGCATACTTGGTATTTACAGAGGGGAATCATCAGATAGCCAGCTACCATGTCTTTATGTACAAGTGGTAGATGACAAATCATCACTTTTATGGTCATCATATTGCTATCAGGACAGTGAGTTTCTTTCCAGGTGCCAGCACTGTTAACTCTAATCCTTTCTAACTCTAGAAATAGCACAGGAACCACTTGTATCCCCACCTATCTGCTTTCAGGAAAGCACTTTTTTCCCCCCTCTTCCTGTGTTCTTTCTCTTGGCATCTGGCAGTTTATATACCAATCATTCCACCATTGTCTATGTAGGCTCTTTCTATCCTGACCTGGTGAGATTAGTCAGTGGACACTGTGATGCCTTTGATATAGATCCTTCTGTTGCTTTTTGTTTCTTTAAGAAAAAGGGAACTAAGGAAATACTTTTATGTATTTTCCAAATATCATTGTTCATTGTTTTAAAAGAAAATAGAAAATTTTGAAGAAGCCAAATTACTTTCAATTTCACCACAATTTTGCTCTGCTTTCTTGCAGACATTATTCTTTGGGCACATTTGATATACTTTTTACAAAATTTAGTTATACTATGTGCATTTTTTTTCAATTTGCTTTCCCCCATTTAACATATACCATATCACAAATATCTGTTCATATCAGTAGAGACCCAACATTATTGTTTTTGTTTCCTCTGTATAAGTTTACTTAATCATGAAGTGTTTTGGAATAGTGATGATGATGATGACATGATGGCTACCATTTATTGAGTACTTACTACATGCTAGGTACTGTACTATGTGATTTCATTCTCAAAACAACTCTGACAAGTACGTATTAATATCTCCATTTTGCAGGTGAGGCAATTAAGGCAATTTAGAGAGATTAAATAAATTGCTTACGATCACATAGTTAGGGTTAGGCCAGGGTTCTTACCAATACTATTAGAATCTGAACCCAAGTTCTTTCAGCTGTCCACATTTTAAATATTTTTTCCCTCACTCATCTGATTATCACTTTAGGTAAAATTATTAAAGTGAATTAAAGAGCATGCACTTTTTAAGCTTTCTGATTCCAAACCTCTCAGAAAAGTCATAACTATGTACATTTTTTAGAAAAAGAATTTGGGAGTGCGGTTTTACCATATTCTCAGTAATATTGGGTGTTGTCTTGTTTTGTTTGCTCATTTGTTAGGGAAAAAATGTCACTGTGAATTTCCCTTGCATTTAAAAAAATCACTATTGATGTGGATATTGTTCAAATGTTTAGAGGCCAGTCATTTCTTTTTGGTGTATGCATAGAATATTTATGTTTTATTTATTTTTTGTCCGGTCTGTGTGTTTTGAGATTCATGCATGTTGTGGCATGTGTCAATAGTTTGTTCCCTTATTGTGGAGTAGTATTGCATTTTATGAATATTGATGGACATTAGGTTTTTTCCAGTTTGGGGTTTATAATGAATCAAGGTGCTATGACATACAGCTTTTTAAAATGTATCTAGATACTCTTTTTCTCTTGGGAAAATACTTACGACTGGCATATTCTAGTTTTTTTGTTTTTGATTTGTAGATTTCCATTGGAGTCAGATAAAATATCTGTGGATTTCAACACTTTGAATTTTGTTGTCCAGCATATCATATAATTTGGTAAATGTTCAGTGTGTACTGGAAAAGAATATAAATGAGATTGTTATTTTATAAATGACATTTTGATTTGCCAGTACTTTTTGATTTGGTTCCAACAGTATATGTATGAATTTTGTTGTCCAGCATATCATATAATTTGGTAAATGTTCAGTGTGCACTGGAAAAGAATATAAATGAGATTGTTAGAGTATTTTATAAATGACATTTTGATTTGCCAGTACTTTTTGATTTGGTTCCAACAGTATATGTAGAAAATATTTAAGACAATTATATTTAAAATGGAGGGGGATAAAGATGTAAAGCAAAGTAAGTTTTCTACATTTCCCTGGAACTGGTGAAATGGCAGCTCCAGTATCTCAGGATTAGTTACGTATATATAATGTAATACCTAGGATTGCCACTGAGAATGTTGAACAGAGATACACTCTAAAACACTAAAAATAAATAAAAATGGGATGCAAAATAATATTCAATTAACCCATAGAAAGGTAGGAAGAAGGAAACAGAAACTAAAAACAAGGAGAATGAACATAAAACAACAAAAAAAAATTGACAGACATAAGCCCTCACATATAAATAATTGCATTGGATGTAAATTTGCTAAATATACTAATAAAAAGGCAGATATTGACTGTGGATTAAGAAACATGACCCAACTATATGCTATAGGAAAGAAAATCACTTAAAATATAATGATATACACATGTTGAAAATAGAAAAGATAGAAAAAATACATCATGCAAACATTGATCAAAGAAAAGCAAAATTGTCTGTATTAATATCAAATGAAGTAGACATCAGACAAAGGAAATTACCAGAGATAGAGGAATATAATATAATGATAAAAGGGTCAATCTATTAAGAAGTATACAATCCTAAATGAGTATGTTCCAAACAACTGCAAAATGTGTGAAGTAAAAACTGATAGAACTGAAAAGAGAAACTGAAAAACCCACAATTATAGTTGTAGCCTTCAAAACTTCTTTCTAATAATTGTTAAAATACCTGAGCAAGAAATCAGCAAAGATATAAAAGAACTCAGCAGCACTATCAACGAACAGTATGTAAACTGACATTTATAGAACACCATACACAACAGCAATAGAATACGCATTTTTTTCAAGCATCCACAAAACATATACCAAGTTAGACCATATCCTGGGCCATAAAACAAACCTCAACAAATTTTGAAATTTCTCATAGACCTCAATGGAATTAGACTAGAAATCCATGACAGGAAATCTCTAGGCACTTTGAAACTAATATTTATTTATTTTTGTTTTTCGTGACCTGTAAGGGGATCGTAACCCTTGGCCTGGTGTCGTCTGCACAGCTCAGCCAGTGAGTGCACCGGCCATCCCTGTATAGGATCTGAACCCGCGGTGGGAGCGCAGCGCCACACTCTCCCAAGTGAGCCACGGGGTCGGCCCTAAAACAATTTTAAAAAAGAATAAAATGGGAGAAATCAACCCACCCAATTTCAAGACTTTACATCACTCCAGTAACCAAGAATCAGTGGTATTGGCAGAGGAATTTATTTATTTTTGTTTTTCGTGACCTGTAAGGGGATTGTAACCCTTGGCCTGGTGTCGTCTGCACAGCTCAGCCAGTGAGTGCACCGGCCATCCCTATATAGGATCTGAACCCGCGGTGGGAGCGCAGCGCCACACTCTCCCAAGTGAGCCACGGGGTCGGCCCTAAAACAATTTTAAAAAAGAATAAAATGGGAGAAATCAACCCACCCAATTTCAAGACTTTACATCACTCCAGTAACCAAGAATCAGTGGTATTGGCAGAGGAACAGACAGATAGATCAATGTGACAGAATAGATGACCCAGAAATAGACTCGCAAAACTGTTTCACAAAATTACAAAAGCAACATATAGTGCTGGGGCAACTAAATATCCATAGACCAAAAAACACACACAAACTCACGCACGCACGCACGCAAGCACGCACGCACACATGCACATGCCCAGCAACAACAACAGAAACTTTGAGCTAACTCTCACATTTTATACAAAGTGGATCATGGACTTAAATGTATTAAATATTTTAGAAAAAAATAGACAATCTTTAGAATCTAGGGGTAGGCAAAGAGATCTTAGATGTCACGTAGACTCGCAAAACTGTTTCACAAAATTACAAAAGCAATTCAACATATAGTGCTGGGGCAACTAAATATCCATAGACCAAAAACCACACACAAACTCATGCACGCACGCACGCAAGCACGCACGCACACATGCACACGCCCAGCAACAACAACAAAAACTTTGAGCTAACTCTCACATTTTATACAAAGTGGATCATGGACTTAAATGTATTAAATATTTTAGAAAAAAATAGACAATCTTTAGAATCTAGGGGTAGGCAAAGAGATCTTAGATGTCACTCTAAAAGTATTACCATAAAAGAAAAAATTGATAAATTGGACCTCTTCAAAATTAAGCACTTTTGCTCTGCAAAATGCCCTGCTAAAAAGATGAAAAGACAAGCTACATTGGGAGAAAATATTTGCAAACCACATTTCCAACAAAGGAGTATTATCTAAAATATATAAAGACTTTTCAAAAACTCAACAGGAAAAAAAAAAAAAAAAAAAACAAACAAACAAAAAACCACCAAACAATTCAATTAGGAAATGAGGGAAAGACATGAAGAAATAATTCACTGAAGCAGTTATAAAGATGGCAAATAAGCACATGAAAAGATGTTTAACGTCGTTTAGTCATGAGAGGAATTTAAGTTAAAGCCACAATGAGCTATCACTCCTATCAGAATAGTGACAACACCCAATGTTAGTAGGATGTAGGATGCTGGTGGGAATGTAAAATGGCAGAATGTAAAATGTACAGTCACTCTGGAAAACAGTTTGGCAGTTTCTTCCTTATGACTCAGCAATTGCACTTGTAGGCATTTATCCCAGAGAAATGAAAACTTAGTTCAGTCAGAAATCTGTACATGAATGTTTATAGAGCTTTATTTGTAACATCCCCAAACTGGAAGCCTCCTAGAGGTCCTTTAATGGGGGAATGGTTAAATAAACTATGGTACGTTCATACTACAGAATGCTACTCAGCAATATAAAGGCTATTCTTTGTTTTTCTGAACATTTGAAGTTCAGTGTGACAGATCTGTTCATTCTTAGATTCTAAATTTGTCTGTTTCTGTACAACATCTGTTACTTGGGGGTTGGGAGGACGAAGGCACATATTTATTTATATGAAATTTCACCAATCCTCACTTAACTATACAAAGGGCTATGTTTTTGTATGTGCGGTAAATGTGATTTTGAAATGCAGGGAACAACCACATGTCTTTAATAAAACAGCTGTTACATACATTTATATATCACAAAAATAATGTGTATAGCTCTTTTAGTTTTTAAAGTACTTTGACTGAGCCTCAGATTTTGTGCTTTTCCTGGCATTAACTTCTTTATGTAAATTTGCTAAATATACTAATAAAAAGGCAGATATTGACTGTGGATTAAGAAACATGACCCAACTATATGCTATAGAAAAGAAAATCACTTAAAATATAATGATATACACATGTTGAAAATAGAAAAGATAGAAAAAATACATCATGCAAACATTGATCACATGATATGTCATGTATTAAAATGTTCTTAATTGTCTACAAATTGACTAAATCACATATGGATAATTAGCACATTACGGTGCACCTTTATATGCAGATTATTCAAGTTAGGGTTTCCCTAACAAAAGGGACACTTATCTTAAAAGTGAAATTCAGATCTTTCCCAGATCAATTACCTTAATCATAGAGGAAGTCTGCGTTTTTGTTCTAGTCAGACAGGTGAGTGGTAATTTTAAGCAGTTTGGTTTGCTAAGCATGATTAAGACACCATTCCCTTTGAGGTTTACCCTTTCACTACATGGTACAACTGTTTATCATCTTGGGTCAAAGGTTATAAAAAGTAGTCATCAATTAAAGCTTTATTGGTTGTAATTGGTAATGCTATGAAAGGAGCCAGTCAATCTGAATCTGATAATGAAAGACTCTTTGTTAAAATATTTAATAAATTAACACTCTGTCTTGGAAGGGGGAAACTAATTACCAAGGCCAATATTGTTAATCATAATGTTTACTTTCTTCAAAAGCACAGACTCAGCTACTCCATAATCATTAGACATCAGATTTTTCTTTCTTTTCTTTTCTTTCTTTTTTTTTTTAAAATCCTTTTGACTCTGTCAGTTGCCAGAGGGGATACTCTTCTATGGCTCATGCTTGGGGTATAGCAGAAGGAGGAAATGCCAAGACAAACGGGTTATATGGGCCATTAAAAAACAAAACAAAACAGAATGTCAGACTGCCTGTGCTCTCTTCAAAAAGGGTCAGAAGTTTATGTAGATTTATTTTGTAGGCTATTGAATGATATCAAGAACTGGAGAAGTTGGAAGTAATGGTATTTTTAATGATAAATTATCTACCCGAGAAGTTATCCTTTCTCCCTATGTAGTTTTTCCCAAGGTGTTCTCCCAGTGTTGTGGCTCTGAATTTTGCACATTTGTCAAAGCCCTAGTATAGGTAAGGTAAGTGGAGCTTTGACACATACCTTCATGAGTCTTGAATGACCTTGCCATGGGAACTCTCTGAATTGGCTTTTGCATCTGGAAATCAAATGTTTCTAGATTTAAGCAATAGGGGCATCTTGGGTTTGTTCTTTACGCCTATTTCTATAGTCTGATCTTTAGAGTAATTCTAATGAAAGAAAATCCTGTTTTGGGCCTTTGGTCCTGCTGTGCAAATTAGCCATATGGTGAAGTGTAATATCCCGCTGAACATCATTATGGGGTCCTATGAAAAGTACTCCCCTTTTCACATGGAAGCAAATTAAAATGGCCCTTAAAAAAAAAAAAAAAAAACTCCAAATAAACCTGTCTTCACTTGGATGCTGTGACAGTTAAAAGGGAGTTCCAGCTGCAGTCAGGGTGGTGAAATTACAGGCTTTGCCCTAGACCAAATGGAAATATTGCTTCCTGTAGGCAAAGCCAAAGAACAATGATGTGTGCTTCCTCTTCTTCTATTACCCTCCCTTGTTCTTTGTGTACTTATCCTTAGCTGCTTCTCAATCTAAGGGCTAATTTTCTGTTATTATGATGGACGAGAAGGACTCGGCCCACTCTTTAATAGTCTTTATACCAATATCTGCCAGGAAAGATGCACTAGATGAAGAGATGTTTAGCCAAATAATGACACGATAAATATTTAATGAAGAGGATATAAGGTCTTTCCCTCTTTGCCTGCTGTTTAGGCATATTGCCCATATGAAGAAGTATGGTACTATATACATTTTTTTTCTCTGCAAAACTTGGCATGTAGATGCCACTACTGTTTAGAACATGGGGCTCAATAATTGTATAAAATGTTCATGGTATCCGTGTATATGATGCACATTGTCACCTTTTATGAAGAGAATAAAGTCCAAGGAAAGGTCTTTTATGTGGCCTTTGCTTTCCCCCCAAGACTGAGATCACATGATCCTGACTTATTTGATTACTGGTGCACATTTGTAACCTATAGCAGCTAAAATGTGGCTTTGAGCTTTGTTAGCAATATAAATTTGACCACTGTTACAGACAAAAATCAAAAAGCCTCACTCACTTGCCCACACAGAGTACGGCAATATTGTTTGTGTGTCCTATGTTTATATCCAGACAAGTGTTTGGAAACATGGAGCTGAATTCAAGGTTATCACTTTCATTTTTATTTTTAAACATTTATCCAAAGCCCATGTTGTTTTCGGCATTTGTATGGTGACAGTTTGTAGCATGTGTTTGAAGAAAGGGAGTTGGAACAGTGTTGTAGAGTAAAAGTGGATCATATTGTGATGTTGGAGAAAAGTTTTTTGCATGTAAAATTCAATGAAAAGAGTATATACCATATGAGCCAACCATATATGTACATAAATGTATATGTGAAATAACTACTTAAAAAAGTCTATACAGAAGTACCAAAAAGTAAACAGTAGTTATCTCTAGTTGATGAGATTATGAATGGTTTTATTTTCTCTCTTTGTCCAATTTGTGTTGTCTAATTTTTCTGCAAGTCATGTATTTTACTGTTGTAATTGATAAAAATTTAAGAAGAGATAAACAATGTAGAAAACACAGCTATAAGCAAAAGATTTAAAAAAAAGAGAACTATTTCCAGCTTAGCCTGAGGAAAAATGTGTTATTTCCTGGTAAAATCCTAGTGCTAGGATTAATGATTAGACTTTGGCAAATAGCGATGGTTTTTAGAGTATTTGACCCAGGAGCACCCAAGTTTATCATAGGGTGTGATATAACATTAAATATTTAAATTAAATATGAATTGAGTAAATAAAATACCCAGTGAATTGAAGAAGAGGTTAATAGAGCTTAGAGAATATTTCTTTCACTTGTTTTGACAAAGTGAAACTAGAATATGTGCTGTGATCATTTGGCTCTTCTTATGTAGTTTCTCTATAACTGAACAATAAGAAATTTCTTGTGGAGTTTTCTTTTAATACAGATTTTAGTATTTAGATTATATTTCAGATGTGATATATAAATTTTAAGATAGCAAATGTTAAACAGTGCCTTGCTTTGGCTTCTAAGTCTTTCTTAACTTTTACCAAAATACTTTAGATGCATAAAAATCTGAAAGTGTACACTACCATTGATAAATAAGGCTGACAATTAACATTTTTTCTGAATTTGTGTAAAATTTTCTCTATTGGGCTAATTGAATGGTTTGAGAAATCTAGTTATTGAGTGATGTGTGTTTTGCTGCTATAAACAGAGTAAACCTTAAAAGTCAGAACTTTATCTTAATACTATGTCTTAATACTATACCTTAATTCTATACCATCTCTTAATACTATCACACTGATGATTAAGTTTTAACATATGAGTTTTGCGTGACACATTCAGACTATAACATTCCACCCTGGTTCCCCAAATTCATGTCCTTCTTCCATGCAGATATATTCATTTTGGGGGTCATCTCAGTAGCTCCCAAATGTTTTAACTTGTCCCAACATCAACTTTAAAGTTTAAGTCCAAAGTCTCATCTAAATATCATCTAAATCAGAAATGGTTGAGACTTGGGCCGGCCCGGTGGCGCACTGGATAGTGCGCTGCTTGGGAAGCGTGGCGGCGCTCCCGCCCGAGGGTTCGGATCCCATATACAGACCGGTTCCCGCTCACTGGCTGAGCGAGGCGCGGGAGCAACACCGAGGGTTGCGATCCCGTTGCCGGTCCCGGTCCGGTCCGGGGGCGACACTGAGGGTTGCGATCCGTTGCCGGACACGGAAAAAGACACACAAAAAAAAAAGAAATGGTTGAGACTCAAGGTAGGATTTTTCCCAAGGCAAATTCCCCTCCAGCTCTGTGCCTATGAAATCAAACAAGTTGTGTGCTTCTAAAATACAATGGTGGGACATTCAAAGGAGTTGAGACTCAAGGTAGGATTTTTCCCAAGGCAAATTCCCCTCCAGCTGTGTGCCTATGAAATCAAACAAGTTGTGTGCTTCTAAAATACAATGGTGGGACATTCAAAGGATAGACATTTCTGTTCCAAAAGAGAAAAGTAGGCAGGAAGAAAGGGGTAACAGGTCTCAGGTAAGTCCAAAACCCAATAGGGCAAACAACATTAAATCTTAAGGCTTGAGAATAATTTTCTTTGGCTTTATGTCCTGCCTTTCGCATACACTGGGGTGGAGGTTGGGCTCCCTAGACCCTGGGGGGGCCCCTACCTCCATGGCTTTGCTGGACACACCCCATACAGCAGCTCTCATGGGCTGGGTTGGGTGTCTGCAGCTCTCCCAAGCTGGGATTGCTCTTTAGTGGCTCTACTGTTCTGGGATCTTGGGAGCAGCTGTGCTCCCATGGCTTCACTAGAAATTGCCCTTGGAGGGACTCTCTGCAGTGGCCTTGCCTACACAGCTTTGCTAGGCATTGCCCTGGTGTGGTCTCTCTGAGGTGGTCCTGATCCCATGTCTCTGCTAGGCATTGCCCTAATGGGGATTCTGTGCAGTGACCTTGCCCCTGTGACATTTCTCTGCCTGGACTCTGAGGCTCTCTGAGGCATCCTTTGAAATCCAGGTGGAGCTAGCCATGCTTCCATAGCTTGTGCACTCTGCACACCTGCATAGTTAGCATCATGTGGATACCACCAAGGTTTACTGCTTGTGATCTCTGGAACAGCAACCCAAGCTGCACCTAGGCCTGCTTGAACCATAGCTGGGGTGGCTAAGGAGCACTGCACTGGGATGTGGTGAGAAGAGCTGTGAGGTGGCCCTGAGCAGTGAGCCCTGAGGTCACACAAGCACTCTGGACACCTCTTTTGAAACTGTTTTGAGCTCAAGGTCCTGGCACTCTGGGTCTGTGATGATAGGGGCATCCTTGCAGATCTTCAAAATATCTTTGGTGTCATTCTTCCATTGTCTTGATGAATAGCATCTGGCTTCCTTCTGGCCTCCTTATCAAAGGGTAGGTTGGTCACACCATTGGTTTTTTGTTCTAAGCATGCTTTATGGCCAGGCTGAGAATTTTCCAAATCTTTATGTTCTCCTTCCTTTATGATTATAAATTCTGTCTTTAACTCATTTCTCTCTCCTGCTATTTTACTATAAGCAGTTAAGGGAAGCCAGCACTCTGAACTATTTGCTTAGAGATTTCTTCCATCAAATGTCCTAGTTCATTGCTATTAAATTCTACCTTCCACAGAGCATTAGCACACAGACATAATACTTCTAAGTACTTTTCCACCTTGTAACAAGGATGGCCTTTCCTCCAGTTTCCAATAAGGTATTCCTTATTTCCATCTAAGACCTCATTGGAATGGCCTTCACTGTTCATATTTCTACCAATATTCTGTTCATGACCACTTAGATAATCTCTTAAGACTGAGGCTTTCTTTACAACTCTTTTCTTCTGAGCCCTCAGCAGAATCACCCTTAATGTTCTGTTCATGGCAAATACAGGCTTTTTCTAGCACTCACTTCAAAACTCTTCCAGCCTCTACCTATTACCCAGTTCCAAAGCTGCTTCCACATTTTAATGTTATTTTTTACAGTAACACCTTGCTCCTGATACCAATTTCTATCTTAATCCATTTGTGCTGCTAGAAGAAATATCACAGGCTGGGTAGCTTTTAAACAAAAGAAAATTATTTCTCACAGTTTTGGGGGATGTAAAGTCCAAAATCAAGTTGCTGACAGGTTTGGTTGTCTGGTGAGGGCTGCTTTCTGCTTCCATCATGGTCCCTTGTTGCTGTGGAGGGGAGGAATGCTGTATCCTCCTGTGGAGGAAGAGATATAAGGGGGTAAACCCACTCCCTCATGTTCTTTGATAAGGGCCCTAATGCCCTCCATGTGGGCCCTACCATTGTCACCTAATCACTTCCTAAAGGCCCTACCTCTTAACACTATCACATTGATGGTTAAGTTTCAACATATGAGTTGTGGGGGATACATTCAGGCCATACCAGTCAGCAACCCCTGTGGGGCATTGATTTTTCTTTTGAAGGCTGCCAGAGTGTGGCGTGAGGGAGATAGAGGGACTGTTAGTGGCAGCATAGTTCATTCTGCCCTGGAGAATACTCAGTGTTGTACAAGAGCACAGATAGGAGGACACTATATTACTCTGGTTTTCATTCACTTTAAGAAGTTCATGTTGTTAAACCCTGGGAACTGTGTGGTAGGAGAATGTTTGGCCATATTTCATATGAACTTACTAGGCTAATTGCTTGCTAAATTACTGGTATCAATTTGTGGATTGACTTTGACACAGCCTAGGACCTGTCTACATCAACCTGCTATGAGTTGCCACTTCCATAAGGACATTAGATCTGTCTAGCCAGATGAATGGTGAGTGAGCAAAAGGCAAACCACAAATTAAGCATGGAAGAAGGTCTGGTGCATAAAGAGCTCCTCTTGTTCAAAGCAGAGCATGTGGGAAAACAGAACAATACAAAACAAAATGAGATCTGAGAAAACTTATTGAATAAAAAGGGTCAAGGAATATCATCCTAAAAATTGAGAGAAAACATGGTTCTAAAAATGATTTTCTACAGGAACTAACCAAAAGGAAATTCTTGAAAATTGTTTGGTATAAAGAAAGCATAAATTCGATGAACTAGGAACAAAATTTTAAAAGAATAAATGGAGATAAAAAATAGAATGAGATAAATAGGAATAATTACAAAGAGATGGTAATTGCAGTAGCCGATAAAGTATAAATATAAAAATGGAGCCTTACAAGAAAATATAGATTAATATTTTATTCATATTTTTAATCACTTATTCAAACAAATATATATTAAATGGCATTATGTGCTTGGCACTACTGTAGGGACTGGGAACACAACTATAAAAAAGATAAACTAGAAACTTGTTCTCATGGAGCTTGCATCCTAATGCAAGAAGACACAATAAACAAATAATATGATATCACATGGAGATATATGCTATACACAGAATTAAAAGAGTGTTATGTATTAGGCAAGACTTTTCATTTTAAATTGAGTAGTAGAAATGTCTTCTCTCGGTAGGTGATATTTCAAAGTTACATTTGAGTTACAAGGAAGAGCTAAGCATTTCCTAATTGTTGGTGTTCCTTGGGTTTTTTGTTCTAGGTCCTTTGTACTTTCATTCTACAGGTGTTTCTTAGATTATCTCCTTTTCTCCTAGAGCTTTGATTACTATGTCTCTGCTAATGATTCTGAAATTTGTTGTCTTTAGCCTATCCCTTTCTCCTGAGCTGTAGACCCAAATATGCCAGCTCCTGAACACATGGCAATTGGAAGTTGCCAACTAAATATGTCTAGAATAGAAGTCATCATCACCAGTCTTCCCAAATATAGTCAATTCTCATTTTTCATGGTCATATATTCTGTAAAGTCACTGTGAACACTGAGTTAGTAAATACTGAATCATTGCATCTAGAGGATATATAGGGTTGGTTTCCTTTGAATTTCTGGTCACATTTTTAGCAACTGATCAATGCATAACCTTTGGTTATGTATGTTTCTGTTTTAAAATACCTTATTTAATATGTATTTTTATTTATTAACATTTAATTCACAGCCAGCAGCACTGTGCTCATGACTGAATAAAGGTTATCTGCTTATCTAACTCGTGTTTTTTCTATAAGGCATATCACAGCCTTGTTGAGTTTAGGAACACTGAGACAGCACTTCGGAACTATGGTTGGAGGCCATTTTAAATAGCAAAATCACCAACAAAAAGCACAAAAATGCAAAAAACATGGCACTGGGCAGACTGAAAACAATACTTGTTTATAGTATGACATCTGAAACAAGAAGGCAGAATGTTGCTTTGTTTGACCTTAGCTGGCAACATGTGCAGTGGGCAACTCAAATTATTCAGCACTCTGCACATGTCTGTGAATGATCATGAAAGAGCTATGAGCATTGATTTTGAAGTTACAAATAAATTTTAGTGAGTAGGCCAATTTGCAAATACAGAATCCGTGAAAAATGAAGATCAACTGTATATTTCTTCTCTTATGTTCCCTCTCTCATTAAATGACACCACTATCAAACCAATTACCCAGATTATAAACCTCACATCAGCCATTTTTTCTTCCAAAGCTTTATCACCCATATCCAATCAATTACTGAATTGTACCTCCTAAATACATCTCAGATTCCGACTGATCTATTAAAATCTAACTTCCCTTTCTTTATTTTACTGTCTACATTACAACCTCCAAAATGTGGAAGACTTGTCATTAGAGTTGAAGTCCAAATATCTTAACATAATTTACAAAACCCTGCAGTCTCATCTCTAGTTATCCCTATACCTTATATCATGATGTGTCTAGCCATAGAGAACTTCTTCCAAATTCATGGGATGTGTGATGCCTTTTTGTCTTTGAACCTCTTTGTCTCTAGTAGGAAAATTCTTTGCCTTTCTCTTACCTGCCTTACTCTTCTGACTCATTCTTCAAGTAGGAGTATAAATGTCCTGTTTTTTTTTGTTTTTTTTTTTTTCTGGAAAGCTTTCTCTGACACCTCCCCCACTCACTACACACACACAGACACATGCATTTTCTCTCTCTCTCTGCCTCTCTCTCTCAAAAACACATACTACCCCAATCCATAGGGTTTTCTAGTTCATTTTAATATAATTGCTTGTTTAAGTGCCAGTCTCCCACTGTAGACTATAAATTCAGTGAAGACGGGGACCATTCTCAGTGCATATCATGTGGTAAGCATTTAGAATATATTAGTTCACTTGTTTTACTGTGATATTGTGTATATTAATTATCACAAAACCTTTGGAGCAATGTAGTATTAATGACATAAAATGGGGAAAAGCAACCTTTCACTTGCCTATCCAGTGTTTTATATCTATTTGCTTATGCCTTCACCTGCTTTTGAGGTTTTTTTGCTTGTTTGTTTTATGTTAGTGACTGAGAGAGCTTGGAGCTGAAGTGAAACTTCTATAG
>NW_007730628.1:31373-50456 GCF_000696425.1 Galeopterus variegatus
ACTATTCCAAAATCTGAGCTCTTTATCACTATGGCATGCTGTCTTTCCCTCTCCACTCTTACTTATTTAGAAAAGTCTTGGATTAAGAGTAGAATTCAGTAGTAAGTGGGGCATGATATTTTAAAAACTTTGAGTTTGTATTAGTTTCCTAGAGCTGCTGTAACAAAGTACTACAAACTGAATGACTTAAAACAAAACAAAACAAAACAAAACAAAACAAATTTATTCTATCCCTGTTTTGGAGGCTAGAAGTCCAAATCAAGGCATCAGAAAGGACCACACTCCCTCTGAGACTCTGGGTAGAATCCTTCCTTGCCTCTTTCCAGATTCTGCTGGTGACCAGCAATCCTTGTTGTTTCTTTGCTTGCAACTGCATTGCTCTTATCTCTGCCTTTGTTGTCACACGGTGTTCTCCATATGTGCCTCTATCTCTGTGTTATTTTTGCTCTTCTTTTAAGGACACTAGTCATTTTGTATTAAGGGCCCACTCTACACTAGTACGACCACATATTAATTTAATTTATTACATCTGCAATAGCCTTATTTCCAAATAAGGTCACATTCTGAGGTTCCTGGAAGGACATGAATNTCCATAGGGTTCTCTAGTTCATTTTAATATAATTGCTTGTTTAAGTGCCAGTCTCCCACTGTAGACTATAAATTCAGTGAAGACGGGGACCATTCTCAGTGCATATCATGTGGTAAGCATTTAGAATATATTAGTTCACTTGTTTTACTGTGATATTGTGTATATTAATTATCACAAAGCCTTTGGAGCAATGTAGTATTAATGACATAAAATGGGGAAAAGCAACCTTTCACTTGTTTATCCAGTGTTTTATATCAATTTGCTTATGCCTTCACCTGCTTTTGAGGTTTTTTTGCTTGTTTGTTTTATGTTAGTGACTGAGAGAGCTTGGAGCTGAAGTGAAACTTCTATAGTTTATCTAGTGACCTAATTTTGAATAGACAGTCACTTCACCAGTTACTCAACTGGACTGGTCAAACATATACTTCTCAAATTCCACCTTTAAGCATTGACTTGACAAAACTGACAGAGGAAATAGAATAATCAAAGGTGAATTTATTTAGTAGCCACAAAGGAAAATCCAGCTCATTTTTGTAAATGGGGAGGCCAGACCTGTTAGATAAATTGTTCTTTTCTTTTTTTTTTTTATTCTGTTGAAGGAATATTTGAAAGGCAACACTGTATTTAATTTAGAATTAAGTAGAGGTTCATGATTTGGTTTTTATATAGAATGTCATCTATCTTTTATAAGAAAAAAATTAAATTAGTGTAATTATGGTCTAATTAGAGAGAAGGCTTTCCCTAAATTCTCAGGTAAGTATATCTTGGCTCCAAAGCATGTTGAATAAGTAACATCACACTAGAATAATAAAGGTCTTTTAGGGCTGCTGTTAACCTTAAAATAAGAAGCCCTTCAGTGTGTACAGAATGTAACTGACATTTAATAACACCACTGTGCTGTGAAATGGTGACAAGTGGGGAATAACTTTAACAAACTGACTAGCAGTTTCAACTTCTTATTTCTTAAACAGATCATTTCTTTCCTCATTAACTTATGGACTAAGAAAGACCTTGAAATAGCTGTCCTAATGTTTGATTTTATTTTATAGGTAGAAAAACTCAGGTGTATGCAATTACAATCACTGTAGCATTTTAAAACCTTTGTTTTTAAGCTATACCAGGGTTCAACAAACCATGACCCATGGGCCATATCCAGCCTGCTGCCTGTTTCTGTATGACCTGTGAACTAAAAATGATTTTTACATTTTTCAAGTCAAAAGAATAATATTTCATGACTGGTAAAAATTATATATAATTCTAATTTTAGTTTTCATAAATAAGGTTTTATTGGGGCACAGTTACACTTACTCATTTATGTATTGTCTGTGGTTGCTTTTGTGCTACACTGCAGATTTGAGTAGTTACCTACCAAATGAAAAATATTTACTGTCCTGCCCTTTACAGAAATTTTTTGCCAATCCCTGAGCTGCACTAGTGTGTTTGCATGATTTAGTACCTTAAGTCAACTTTCCTAACTTAGAGCTGATTTAGGAGTCTAACAAAGAAGTCATGTTTAATAAAGTTCTTCAAGTTTTCTGGAAGGCAGAAGAAACTGAATTAGGTATTTCATGAAGCTTATACTTTTTCAGGTGGGCAGTGCTTTCACATTCATCACTGATTTCATCTTATAAGAATAATGTTTTACCAGCTATCTAGGCATCCCTTAGTCCAGTCAAGTTGTCATGTAAAATTAACCAGCACACAGGGCAGGAGAGAAGATGGCCCTTCCCAATCTTCTGCAAATCATGAAATTCTCTGACCAGGACATCTTGAAGGTCCTTAAGCTTGGAGAATTATACCATTTTTTCCATTAAATAGAAGTTACTCTCAAGTTATACAACCTTTAAACATCCTTATAGACATACAAGAAATGATCACCTGCTGCAAAGCACCTGTGGGACAACTATCAATGTCTTGAAATTTTGAAGATCAAATTCCCTGGAACTAAGCTGGAGCTGCACCCTGTGGACACAGTTGCAACATACACATTTTCTTTCCCACTCCTTCCCACTGACCCCACCACCACCATTTGATGCTACTGAATTGTTAAATTTTTCTTAGTTCATGTATTAAGCACAATGTAAATTAAAGTTCTGACAATTTGTTTAGACTCTTGCCTTAAAATACAAATTAACTCTTCCATATATCAAATTATAATAAATAGTTTTTTATGTCAACTTCTAAAGTCATTAGTTCTATATTTCAACCCATTCTTAGATTTCTTCAGATAGTAACTCCCTGCTACCCTCCCCCATTGGAAAGGGAAAATGAAGATATATAGTTTCTAATTTCCTGCATATTTGAATATTTTTATTGCTTTAGTAAGTAAATGTTAAGTGGAATGAGAATAGAATTCTGGAATCACACTCTCTCTGTCAACTTTCTCTAGCTATTATTCAATATTCTTCTGGCATCTAAAATTGCACATGGGGAAGTCTAGCACCTGCTTGACTTTAGTCCTTTGTGAGTGTCTTGTTCTGTCGTGTTTCCAAGGAAGAACATGGGTGAATATGAACCTCTGGTGAGTCACGCTGATTAGCAGAAGCTTGTAGAATCCTTAACTTAACCTTAAAATTTACTACTTTATAAGACTCTCTAGGTTATTTGTACTTTATCAGTTTTGCCTTCCACACAATGAACCCTTTTGATCCAAAAATTCACATTTTCACTTCGGTCAAGGTTTCATCTAGTATATATTTGATGATTTTTTTTTCAGTTCTATTTGTTGTATTTTTCCAAAGACAATAATTGCCTTAAAGATTTAGTCACCATTATATGCCTTCCATATCTTTTATTTTCTCACAGATCATTTTTATTACTTTATATTATTCCCTACTGCATTGTGAAAGATTTGATTTTATGGATTTGATTTTCTGCAATACTGATTGTAAACTTTTCTACTTCTATGGCCATTTTCAGTTCTGATTGTTTTTTGCTTCCCTAAGTAATTTGCTTAACTTTCTAATTAAGTTTAACATAATCACAGTAAAGTTTACAAATTTTATGTGTGGAGCTAGATGACTTTTTATAAATATATAGTCCTGTAGACCCACCACCCAAAGACAGCTAGTACTTTGATTGCTATCACTATAGATTAGTTTTGTCTATTTTTGAGCTTCATGAAAGTAGAATTATAAAATATGTTCTCTTTTGTGTTTGACTACTTTTGCTTAATATTGTATTTGTGGCATTTTTGAATGCAGCATGGTTTTTTTCATTCTCAATGATGTCTAGTATTTTTTTTTTTTTTTTTTGTCTTTTTCCGTGTCCGGCAACGGATCGCAACACTCAGTGTCGCCCCCGCACCGGACTGGGACCGGCAACGGGATCGCAACCCTCGGTGCTGCCCCTGCGCCTTGCTCAGCCTGTGAGCGGGAACCGGTCTGTATGTGGGATCCGAACCCTCGGTGGGAGCGCCTCCGCGCTTACCAAGCGGCGCACCAGCGCAGTGCGCCACCGGGCCGGCCCCTATACACTTTCAATACATAGATTTGTGCGACTTGGAAAAATAATCAGGTTTTCCTTGGAATATTCTTTTTGTTTTCTTTTTTTAAATCGTTAAGAAATGACTTATTTTTGATTTTCTGATGATTTATAGTAACCATCCTATTGGTTTCAACATTACGTTGTTAGGAGGGTACTAATCTTATTATGCTTGAGGTTTTGTTTCTCCATTCTTGGTAAGATGGAACCAAATCACCAGTGAGAGTTGGTAAACTTTTTCTAAAAGGGCCAGATAGTAAAGTATTTTAGGTTTAGCATGGCATATGGTCTCTTTCACAACTATTCAGCTCAGTTGTTATAGTGTGAAAGCAGCTATAGACAATACATAAATGAGAGCATAGCTCTGTTCCAATAAAATAATCTTTATAAAAACAGGCAGTGGGCCAGGTTTATCCCATGGTGTATAGCTTGCTACCTACATCTAGAGTATATACAGTAGTATGGAATTGCAGTTCCCAAATAAACATCCCAAATATAGGCACTTGTTCTAATTGCAAATTAATGACTTTACAGTTAAAAGAAAGGGAATAGGTTGGATTCTTCCATCAAATTTCTTTTTTTTCAGATGTAGATTGTTTTGTTGTAACTAATCATTTTGATTAAGATATATCATAAAAATTCCCGATAAAGAATTGTTTTAATTAGTATGAAAATTTAGGCAAGATACCTGAAGTTACATTTTATTTATTTATTTTTCTTCCATGCAACTTTATTAAGCTATAATTTACATACCATAATATACATCTGTTGTATAGTAGAAGTAAATTATTTTAATTCCATGATTAAATTATATTCTATGTAATAAAATTATTTTTAATAAACTTATAGAGTTGGCAGCCATCCCCACAGGTCAGGTTTAGACCATTTTCATCACTCCAAAAAATTCCCTTGAGCCTGTTTGCACTCAGTCCTGGCTTCGACCCCAAGCCCAGGCAACAACTGCTCTATCTGTCTCTATAAATTTGCCTTTTGTGGATATCTATATAAATGGAATCACACAATATAGAGATTTGCTCCTTTTGTGTGGCTTCTTTCACTTGGGATAATTATTTTTGTGGTTCATTCATTCTGTAGTATGTATCAGTATTTTGTTCTTTTTTATTGCTAAATAACATTTAATTACATGGATACATTACATCTATATCACATTTTGAAAATGATGCATATTCAGATTGTTTCCAGTTTTGGACTACTATATTAATAATGCTGCTGCG
This sequence comes from Galeopterus variegatus, assembly GCF_000696425.1. Classification (NCBI taxonomy): domain Eukaryota; kingdom Metazoa; phylum Chordata; class Mammalia; order Dermoptera; family Cynocephalidae; genus Galeopterus; species Galeopterus variegatus. Next base: position 36,681 of record NW_007730628.1, read on the forward strand.
AAAATTAACATACAATTCTTTGGACATATGTTTTTATTCTCTTCTGTTGATTCCTAGAATTGGAATTACAGGGCTGTGTGGTAAGGTTATGTTTAACTTTTTAGGAAACTGCCCAAATGTTTTCCAAACTAGATGTACCACTGTATATTCCCATTGGAAATGTATAATAGTTCCAGCTTCGCCACATCACCACCTACACTTTGTGTCTTCTATTTGATTATAGTCAATCTTATGAATATATAATGGTATGTAATTGTGGTTTTTAGTGTGCATTTCCCTGACGATATATAATGGTATGTAATTGTGGTTTTTAGTGTGCATTTCTCTAACAACTAATGATGTTTGGTATTTTATTATGCACTTGTTAGCCAATCACATGACCTCTTTGGTGAAATATCTATTACTCAAATCTTTTGTCCATATTTAATTAGGATTTTTGTCTTCTTTTTGTTGAGTTGTAAGACTTTTTATATTCTCAATACCAATCTATTATCAAGTATACAATTTGCAATTATTTTCTCCCAGTTTGTGCCTTGCTTTTTCACTTCCTTAATGATGCACTCTGAAGCGCAAACGTTTTTCATTTTAATGAAGCACAATTTATTGATTTTTTTCTTTTGTTAGTAATGCTTTTGGTGTCATTTCTAAAAACTCTTCTTATCTCCAGTTCACAAAGATTTCTTCTGTGTTTTTTCTTTAGACGTTTCATCAGTTATATTTTTAATGCATAATAACAAAAACCACAACAAGAATGTTCAAAAATACTTTTGCTTTTTTTTTTTAATCATTATGAGATACTTTCTAGGGCTTGCCCAGTTAGCTTGCTTGGGACAGTGTGGTGCTGATAAGACCAAGGTCAATGGTCCAGTTCCCTATACTGGCCAGCCACCAAACAAACAAACAAACAAACAAAACAAAAAAACCTTCTTAAAACTTTGTTGAGAGAGTCCACATAAGGGGAATTATTTTGATATTTTGTGTTGGGTTCATATGTATGTGTGTATATATATATATGTTTATATATATACTTATATGTAAAAGAATTCTTAATTAAGAATTAATATAAGAATTAAGAATTCCTATAAATATATATAAGAACCCAACACAAAATCTCTCATTGTCTCTTTAAAATCTATTAGTTTTTAAAAATGAGCTTGTATTGATGTCTTAGTATTTTTTAATATAGTGAAATTATCCTCTATTACCTATACACATTTTCTTTCCTTTTAAATTGCTGCTGGATAAAATGATAACATTTAATAGAAATGTAACTCCAATCTCAGTAGAAGTGGTTAAGAAGATATCATGATCACTGACAAAATTCTTAGCCCAAGAAGTGTGGTTTTTTTAATGATACTGAGCAGCCTTTTTAAAGGAAAAAATTACTATTAACTTTAAATTCAATGACAGCTCTTAATGTTTGTCAAATAGAGATAGTAATCAAACTATAATTTCTGACAGCTGTGCTTTCTTTTTTCCTCAATCTTAGCTTTTTTGTGGTTGAAGATCACATTTTACACACAACCCAGGGCTTAGTAAATAGAGCCTACATTGATGAACTATGGGAAATGGCACTTTCAAAAACCATCGCAGCGCTCCGTACCCACTCGGTATGTAAGAAGCCCAAAAGAAGTTCCTACTTAAAGCTGATTATCTATATACTATTCAGTGCTTTACTGCTTTAAAATCAACGTATGTGTATATCTTTGGAATCACCCATTGGAACTGTACATGTTCTTTAAAGACACATGGAAGTAGCCCCTTCAAATTGCCATATTCTCTAACATTGAACTTACTTTTGTGAATGCTCTTTGCAATGAGAAGACAACAGGTAACATCTATTGATTGCTCTGTATGTATCAGGCATTGTTCTGTGTACTTCAGATATACTGTCTCACTGCAACCCTATAAAGGTAGGTGTTATTATTATATTTACTTTATAGTCTGGGGAACTGAACTTCAGAGAGGTTAGGTAACTAGCCCAATATCACACAGTAAGAGGTGGAGCTTGTATTCAAACCCAGACAGTCTGACTCTGGAGACCGTGTTTTTAGCCACTATTCCATAGTGCCATCTATAATGTCTATTAATATTATAAACATTGATTTGGAGTACACCGTTTTACTGTTACTTTTTGAAAAAAAGTTTACAGCTTATTCAATTGCCTAATTATCAGTTCCCATGATCTGTTGATGTATTTTAACATAGCTTGAATTTTTGGTGACAATCCACTTTATTTCAGGTACAGAATGCTGGCTCTGAATTATTTATTTATTCGTTCAGTATTTTTGAACACTGATTATATGTTAACAGTGAGAATACAACAATGAACAAGACAGATAAGTTCTTTGCTCTCAGATAGTTAGATTTTAATTGGGGGAGATACCCAATAAAAAAATAAACAAGAATATCAGGCAGTGATAATACAATGTAGACAATTTAAATAGAGTGATAGATTAGGGCAATAAGGTGTTAATCAGAAGTGGCATTCTGAGATCAGCATTATCAAGAAGTCACCACTTATGCAAATATCAATTAAATGATCATTTTAAAGCATAAAGACAGTAGTGCAAGGGCTTTTATGTCTGAAGTGTTTGAAGAATAATAGTGAGGAGTCAGTAACAGAAGATAATTTAGTGCTTAAAAATTTTCATTAAATGGCTCTACTGTCCATCTAGGTGTGCTGGCTAAAAACTTATAAGTCATTCATGACCTTTCAGCTCTCTTAATTCATCAGCAAATGTTCCAGACAGAGTAAACACCATGAGCAAAATCTACGAGAGGACTTCAAAAAGTTCATGAAACTATTCATATTACCTTTTAATTCTATTTTTCCATGACCTTTTTGAAGTAACGTCACATGATTAAAGGGAACATAGTCTTTTTAGAGAATTTAAAGAAGTCCAGAGTTGACAGAACATAGAACATAGAAAGCTAGGCAGGAAAGGTAGGAAGTAAGAATGGAAAAGTAGGACCCATTTGACCTTTTGAGCAGTGGGCTGAATGGAGTGTGTTCCAAGTGGGATTGGGGTAAATTGGAGTGAGATGATTAGATTTGCATCCTGAAAATATTATTCTGGCTAAAGTATGGACAGTGGATAAGGGGTAAGAATGGATTTGAGAACCATTATTGTAGGCTGGTGTAGTATTCCATGTAAGAGATTATGATAGCTTGGATCAAGGGTTAATAGTGGATATAAAGAAATGTGGATGAGTTTGAGAGATTTTTAGGAAGAAAGATTATAAGAGGTGAGGGGAAAAGAAGTGTCAAGGTGATGCCTAGGTTTATAGTTTTCTTCCGTGGATGATAGTGTTCGTGGTCTTGATAATTTGGAATGGGGAAGTAATGAGTTGACTTTGGGTATGATTATTCTGAAGTGTATTTGTGTCATCCAAGTAGCAAATTCTAGGAGATTGGTTAATGTACGGGTTTGAACCAATGAAGATATGTCATTATTGAATGTGTTGCAAATATTTCTCTCCTTTTATTTTTATTTATGGTTTCTTTTATAGTGTATGGAAATTTAAAATGTTTAATTAATTATATTTATCATGTATTAAGTTTCTCCCCATTGCTTATATGTGGCCAAAGACTTGATCTGATATTTTTACCATTTTATTCTTTTGTCATAATACAATCTGACAAATTTGAAATATATTTTTTAAAGTTTTTGTTTGTTCTGAAATTAGAAAACAGTCCCTTAACTATTTTATGGCTGGATTGTTATGCATTTATATGTTTACAACCACTTGTTATTTACTTTCATTTATGGTGTAATTAAAGATTTTGTTTTAATTTTTTGCAATAGTGCATCTATTGTCCTAGGATTATTTTTTGAATACCTTATTTTTCTCCACTGAATCGTGTGTTCTAACATATAAATATTAATTATATAAGGAAAATATATTTATTATAAGATAGAAAATTTTTATTATTAATAACAAATTTTGGCCATAATTATTAGCATTGTTATTACTTAGCTTTCTTATATGTAAATTTAGAAACCCTTTCTTCAGTTCCTAAATACAGAGTATATAATACATAATACATATTTTAGTAAGGAACATGATTTGTTTTTTATTTAGTGCATAATGAATTTGTTTTAATTTTAATATAAATTTACATAATATTTCATTGTAGGAATATGCCATTATTTTTTAACTGATACATTTGATATTTAGGGTTTTTTTTAAATTGGCTTTGTTGGGCCGAGCCCGTGGCGCACTCAGGAGAGTGCGGCGCTGGGAGCGCAGTAGCGCTCCCGCCACAGGTTCGGATCCTATATAGGGATGACCGGTGCGCTCACAGCGCTCACTGGCTGAGCATGGTGCGGCCGGTCTCAAAAAGGACAAAAAACAAATAAATAAATAAACAAAATTGGCTTTGTTTTTCTAGCTATTAAAAACATTGCAGTAAATGTTATTTTATTATTTTTTATTTGTATATAATAATTGTATATATTTATGGGGAATATATGTATTGTACAATGTATAATGATCACATCAGGGTAATAGGGATATCTATCACTTGTACACTTATAGTTTCTTTGGGGACGATTTCAAACTTTCTCTTCCAGTTATTTTGAAGTATACAATAAATATTTGTTAACTGTATAGTTATGTGTAGTCACCCTACTGTGCTCTTGAGCACTAGAACTTATTCCTTCTATTTAATTGTATTTTTTTTACTAGTTAACCAATCTTCTTTATTCCCCTGTTCCTCCACCCATTCCCAGCCTCTGGTAACCACTATTCTACCCTCAACCTCTGTAAGATCAACTTTTTTTTAGTTCCCGTAAATGAGTGAGAATGTGGAACATTTATTTTTTTTCTGTGCCTGGCTTACTCCATTTAACATAATGTTCTCCAGTCTCATCCATGTTGCTGTTAATGACAGGATTTTATTCATCTTTATGGCTGGGTAATATTCCATTGTGCATATGTACCACATTCTTTATCCATTTATCCATTGATGGACACTTGGGTTGATTCCACATCTTGGCTATTGTGAATTTGTGCTGCAATCAACATGGGAGTGCAAATATCTCTTCTGTTTTCTGATTTCCTTTCTTTTGGATATATGCCCAGACATGAGAGTGCTGGATCATATGGTATTTCTATTTTTAGTTTTTTGAGGAATCTCCAAACTGTTTTCCATAATGGCTATACTAGTTTATATTCCCACCAGCAGTATACAGTTGTTCCTTTCTCCACATCCTCCCCAGCATTTGTTATTTTTTTGTCTTTTTGATACTAGCCAGTCTAACTGGGGTAAGATGATATCTCATTGTGATTTTGATTTGCATTTCCCTGATAATTAGTGATGTTGAGCATTTTTTCTTATACCTGTTGGTCATTTTTATGTCTTCTTTTGAGAAATGTCTGTTCAGATGATTTGCCCATTTTTTCATTGAATTGTTTGTTTTTTTGCTGTTGAGTTGTTTGAGTTCTTTGTATATTCTGGTTATTTTCATCTCTTGTCAGATGGTATATTCTTCCATTCTGTAGGTTGCCTCTTCAGTCTGTTGATTGTTTTCTTTGCTGTTCCGTTCTATAGATTGTCCCTTCACTGTGTTATGGATTGTTTTCTTTGCTGTGCAGATACTTTTTTTTTTATGTACTCCCATTTGGCTAATTTTGCTTTTGTTGCTGGTGCTTTTGAGATCTTAATGCAAAAAATCTTTGCCCAGACCAATGTCCTGTAGTGTTTCCCCAATGTTTTCTTGTAGTAGTTTCATAGTTTCAGATCTTACATTTACATCTCTAATCCATTTTGAGTTGATTTTGGTATATGGTGAGAAATAGGGATCTAGTTTCATTCTTCTGCATATGGATATTCAGTTATCCCACACCATTTATTGAAGAGAAACTTCTTTCCCAAATGTATGAGGGTACTTCAGAAAGTTTATGGAAGAATAGAAATGAAAGAGAATATGAGTCTTTTTGTGAACTTTTTAAAGTACACTTTTTAAGGCAGGTTCTTGGCGTCTCTGTTGAAAATGAGTTGATTGTAAATGTATGGATTTATATCTAGTTTCTCTATTCTGTTCCGTTAGCTCATGTGTCTGTTTATATGCTGTTACCATGTGTTTTAGTTATTATATCATGGTGTTTGGGTTACATGTTGTTTTACTATACCATGCTGTTTTGGTTACATGTTTTGGTTACTATGGCTTTGTAGTATATTCTGAAGTCAGGCAGTGTGACACCTGTTGCTTTGTTCTTTTTGCTCAGGATTGCTTTGGCTATTTGGGGTTTTTCTAGGTATTAAAAATACTGTAGTGAATATTTTTATAAATATATATTTGCATAACTGATTATACTTAGGACAAATTCTTAGAAGTTAAATTAGTGAGTTAATAGATCTGTACATTTCTTAGGCTCCAGATGTTGCTAATTAGCTCTACAAAAATATTGAATCATTTCACATTCTGAGGAACTTCTATTAGAATGCCTATTTCCGTATTCCTTGTACTGAACAGGTTATGTTTAAGAACAAAATATCATACCCAATCTGTCAGGAATTTATCTTATTTGTATGTACTTTTACTTGGTTTATACTGATATTGAAAATCTCTTCACATTTTTTTGGTTATTTGTGTATCTTAGAATTTACTGTTTATACACAATTGCTTTTATTTTATATTTTAATAGGTTTTTATATTTTACTACCTATTAATAAAACATGAATGTTAGCTTTTAGTCTAAAGTTAGCCTCTAGTCTGATATATATATATTTTTTCTTAGTTTTCTGTGTCACTTTCCTTTGTTGTTCTTTTCTGCAGCTTTATTGAAGTTTTAAAAATTTTGTGTAGTTAAATTTATTGATCTTTTGCTTTACAATATGTCTTCTATTCCAAAGAATATGTAATTATTTGTCTATGTTTCATTTTAGTATTTCTATACTTTTTTTTTTACATATAAATCACAAACATAAAAATTGTATTTTAGCATAAGGTGTGAGTTTAGACCCTATCTTTAATTATTTTGAAAATGACTCATCACTTCCCGTAGCATTATTGTGATAATCTGTTGTCTTAGTCACTGGGACTGCCATAATAAAGTACCATAGACTGGCTGGCTTAAGCAACAGAAATTTATTTTCTTACAGTTCTAGAGACTAGAAGTCAGAAATTAGAGTGCTAAGATGATGTTTCTGGTGAGATTCCTCTTCCTAAGATAGCTAGCTGCCTTTTCTCTATGTCCTTTTTTGGCCTTTTCTCAGTGTGTGCCTGTGGAGAGAAATACTGCTTTCTTGTATCTCCTTCTCCTTTTATAAGGACACAATCCCACTGAGTTAGGGATATCACCCATATCACTTTATTTGACGTTAATTACTTCCCAAAGATCCCATCTCCAAATACAGCCACACTGGGGGTAAGGGCTTCAACATATGAATTTTGTGGAAACACAACATTCGGTTCATAATATCTGTTCTTTCCCTACATATTTTGAAGGCTACCTTTATTATATAATAAAATATTATGCATACACTAAGATCTGCTTCTAGTCTATATGATTTGCTCTTCTCTTTCTCTCTGTCTCTTTCTCTCTCTCTCTCTAAAATAAATTGAGAAAGAAAGAACAGTGACAAAGGAGGGGTCGACATAATAAAAGAAGGGAATTTCCCTGCAGCAAAAAAGATCAGATTCTTAAACTTGAAAGGAGACATTGAGTGTCAAGTGGGGTAACTGTCAGGAGACAGTTTTTTCATATCTGAAATTTTATATTTTAATTTGAGAGCAAAAGAAAAGCATTTTTAAACATGTGAGGATTCAAAGTTTACTCTTTGTCCTTCCTATCTTTGAAAGACTCTTATTGGTTTTCTCCAAAATATGAAAAAGAAATCTAAAATATTAAATGGGATAGGATTAAATAAAATTTGTGCAAGCAATGAGTAAAACTTATAGATAATTCTCAATAACTGATTATTTGATTATTTGTAATGATTAATGCTATTAGTAATTCCTACGGAAGGAGAGACATCATATTCAAAAAGTTTTTAAAATGAAGATTCGGGATTATTTCAAATAAACAGTGGACAGGAAGGATATAACTTATTAACCACTATAACATAATTAAAAAGAACTGATACATTAAAAGAAACGGAAGGAAATTTTAAAAAAAGAAATTCTAAATCGAAATTGAAAACTTAAAATAAGATGGCTTGAAGGCTGGCTAGTTACCTCAGCTGACAGAGCAAGGTGCTGATAACACCAAGGTCAAGGGTTTGGATCCCCATACAGGCCAGCTGTCTAAAAAAAAAAAAAAAAAGTGTCTCTAATAGATCCAAATATGTCACTAATCCCAGGAAATATCAAAGAATGATAAAGTTTTACAATATTGTTACTAAGAGATAGTCACAAATTAAGATTACCTAAATAGATAAAATATAGGAGAAGCAGAAATGTCAGTATTCTGTGAGGCAAACAGAATTGAAGTTGAAGAACTTCAAATGGAAGAAGAGGGATATTTTGTATTGATATTAGTTTTAACCCACTGAAAAGATAATAGTCCTTTTAGAAGGGACAAGGAAGCATCAATAGTCATATATATGAAATAAAAATTGTTAGTAATAAAAGAGAAACTGACAAATCAAATTATTGTGAGTGAATTCAACACATCTCTTTCAGGAATTGAGAGATTCAGTAGAAAGCAAGTAACAAAATTGTAATTGAGCTGTCCAAAGAACAAAATGTCTTCTAATGCCTAATCCCTTTCATGTTGCTAAAAAAATCACCTTAGAAAATGAAGCTATTTTCTTATCTTGTTTCAGGTGTATGGTTTTCCTGTAAACCAGCTTTTTGACATGCTGTTAGAAATCAGAGACCAGTATAGCGAAACTCTGCTAAAGAAGTGGGCAGGTATTTTCAGGTGAGAAATGATCTGTCGTATGTGTATTTATGTGTAAGGTTTTTCAGATGTAATAAGCAACAAGTATATGTGGCTTATATTTTCTAGTTACTCCAGGTTATGATCCAGAATTTAAGTGAATTATAATCATGTCTAAAATGATGTTCCCAAGATATCCAATCTCATAGCTATGGTGCTGGGAAGTCCCCCTGCTGTATTTTGGTATTTTTGTTTCCTTGGATAAATGTCAGGTTCCTTGGTTCAAACCATCCAGATCATCTTATGTCTTCTCATTCTTTTTTCTGTTTTCTTTTTGGGGATCATGTATAGTCTGGCTCCAAAAGGTAGTGGCATTTGAGCCCTTCCGAACCCTCAGCGGGAGCGCCGCCGCGCTTCCCAAGCGGCGCACTACAGCAGTGCGCCACCGGGCTGGCCCAAAATCAGTGAAGTTTTAAAAAAGTGGTATATACTTCAAAACTAATGAACTTTTAAAATTGTGATATATACATGTTTGTATCCTGCTCATAGAAACTATCTTCTGTGTCAGTTAAGTTTTCAGATTTGTTGATATGAAGTTATACATGGACTTTATTTGTAATTTTAATTTTTCTCTGTATTTATATTTTTCCCTTTTGTAGTCTTTGTATTGTTTAGTGTTTTTTCTTTGTTTAATCAGACTTGCTTAGATTTGTCTATTTTACTGGTTTTATTTTTAATGTGGGTTTTTGGTTTAATTGATAAAATCTTTCATATCTTTTCTATGCCATTAATTTCTGCTGTTAATTTGATCAATTTTATTCTCTCACTTACAAATTCTTGTAGCTATAAGATCTTATATTGTTCTTTTACTCTTACTCTTCACAGTTTATGAACATATCCTTGATCATCACTTAGTCTAACTCATCTGTATGTTAATATACATATTTATATTTCTAAAACCTAGATTTATGTAATGGTATAATTGTATTTAGGGGAGAGTTATATCTGCAAGAAGTTTGAAAATTAATAACATGGTATATCCATAGTGTAAGGTTCTTTGGATGTGATGCCTTTAGTGAGTTTCTGTTTTGATTTTGGTAGTACGGTCTCTGCTTTTAGAGAACCCTCAGTCTAGTTAAGGAGGGACAATCTATAGATGAAAAAAATTTATGATTAATACAGAGCATTAGATGAACTTAATGAACATAATTTGGATTTATAGAAATTACTTTTCCTACCTGCCAATTTTGAAAATTAAAAGTTCTAGTTCCAGGGCCGGCCCGGTGGCGCACTGGATACTGTGCCACTTGGGAAGTGTGGCGGCGCTCCCTCCCGAGGGTTCAGATCCCACATACAGACCGGTTCCCTCTCACTGGCTGAGCGAGGCGCGGGAGCAACACCGAGGGTTGCAATCCCGTTGCCGGTCCCCAGTCCGGTATGGGGGCAACATTGAGGGTTGCGATCCATTGCCGGACATGGAAAAAGACAAAAAAGACAAAAAAAAAAAAAAAAGTTCTAGTTCCAAATTAAAAAACATAATCAAATGTATCTTATTAAAACAAACAAAATCAACCACTGTCTTCTCTAAAGCACACATTCTTTTGTTGTTTACTTCTCACTTGCCTTAAAATTTTTTGTCCCATTTGTAAATCTCAGAAACTTAGTAGATCATGTTTATATTGTATTCTATTTGTTTCAGAGTGTAGTTTTCTTTCTGACTTCTTTGAAAGATGGTTTTAACCCAAAACAAATAGCTTTATTACGGAAGGAATATTATAGGGTATAAGAGGGACTAGAAACATTCATTTTGAGTTGTGGTATATATACTCATACAACCATTGGAGTTCATCAGAAAATTATTTTTCATTAACCCACTATTTCTCCCTCCCTTCCTTCCATCCTTCCTTATTTTATTTATAGAAACATACTTGATTTGGACAACTACAGTCCCATACCAGTAACAAGTGAAGAGATGTATAAAAAGGTAGTAGGACAATTCCCATTCCAAGATATAGAGCTGGAAAAGGTAAGGAATACTTTAAAATAAACTTCTTAGGTTCTTTTGGCATTCTGTAAAAACTTTCATTGTATCAGTTTCATTGAAAGCATTACCTTCAACAGAATGGGTTAGAATTCTAAAATACCTTCAAAGGACTCTTTCTGGAGCTTAGAAGAATACAGTTTCCTAATTTATGAATCAGTAGTTGGCTCTGGAGTCCTATCACATGTGAAGTGTTTGGAGGATTGTTGGGGGTGTTCTAATTATATTTATACTTTGAAATACTTGCCTTTATTGTACTCTTAATACGTTTTCTCCCAAAAACATACAGTGAAATTTACCCTTCGTTGTATATAATTCTGTTGGTTTTGACAGTGCATTGATTTGTGTGTTCACTACCAGAATAACTATACAGAACAGTTCCATTGCCCCCCCCAGATCCCTCATGCTGCCCTTTTGTAATCAACCCCTACCCTAATTCCCAGCCCCTGGAAACCACCAATCTGTTCTCTATCCGTCTACTTTTGCCTTTTCCAGAATGCCATAGAAATTCATACAATATGTAACCTTGTGAGATTGACTTCTTTGACCCAGCACAATGCTTTTGAAATTCAATCCAAGTTGTTGAATGTATCAGTAGTTTATTCCTTTTTATTCCAGACTACATACCACAATGTTTATTCCTTTACTTGTTGAAGGACATTTGAATTATTGTTTTATTTAAATTTATGTCTTATTCTTTTTAGTACCAGAAAACTTTTCGAGACCTTTTTTTTAAATTTGAAGTTGTTGAACAGATAGTTCAAAATGTGGAAGAAAATTCCTTTTGTATTTTAAATAATTTTTAAGTATCTTCAATGTTCATTAGTTTGTGACTTGCTTTTATTAATTCTTGCATTTGCAGCAACCATTTCCAAAAAAGTTTCCTTTCTCTGAATTTGTGCCAAAAGTATATAACCAAATTAAGGAATTTATCTACGCCTGTCTGAAGTTTTCAGAAGATCTTCATCTAAGGTATAATATGAAACAGTGGAAATGCAACCAATGCTAAAAATGTGATTCTATATACGCAAATATTCTAAAAAACTTTCGATATTCCCTTAATGAGAATTCACTAGAAAATTGTAGTATAACATACTAATTTTAACATTCTACTTTAACATTCTTCTTTAAGGTCAGAAGGGGAGTAGCAGGTAAAATCCTTTGGAAATATTGTTATTGCTCTACTTGTGTGTATATGTTTCTGTATGTGCTAGACTTTAGGCTCCTTTGTTTCTTTATTCAATTATTGGTTTATTCATCATACATTATGACTAATCTATTGTTTGTCAGATGCTGTTTAGTTGTGAAGACATTAAGATGCTGGAAATACATTCCCTGTCTTCAAGTCTAATTGAGACACTGAACAATTAATGATAAGTGCTGGAGATATATGGGAGCAGCACACGTGCCAACGTTAACACAAATTGAGGATGTTAGAAAAGGCCTGTAATGGCACTGGGGAAATGGCAGGAAACCCTTTTTTTCTGTATGGCACAGGAAAAGACCTATTGCTATTTCAGGAAGGATTGAAGGAAAAAAAATGTTCTACCCCTGGGAGAAGAAGTGAAAGAAGCAGTCCTGTGCCAAGGATCTTATACCAATGCCAAAAGAGGTCTTCTACTTTGGGCAGAAGGGCAGAAAACTCCTGTACTAGATTCACTACAAATACAAAGCAGAGTTTGGCCTCCAGTGGAAGGAGGGGCAGGGATATTGTGCAAGCTCCACTCCTGTGTACCAAGCACACAGGGCATACCTAAGACTAGTCTGGCCAGGGCAAAAGAGTATGTCCTTTGATTCTCACTAACAGCTTAGCAAGAACTGTGTAAGAAGTGGCAGAAATCTACCACTGGTTGATGGCCAAGAATGTAGACAGAGAGATTCCCTTCTGTGTTGGAGACATACAGGTATAGCTGAAAGCTGTGTATGGTGGAGAAACATCATGAAAAATCCTCTGGCCCATTCTATCATTAGAGGAATTTGAACTCAGTAAGGCATTGAATCATGGCATCAACAAAACTCAAACCCAGCTTAACTCCTGCCTCAATTGATTCAACCCCCACACTAATGACCCAAAAGGAGAAGAGATATGGTCATTTCCAAGCAAAAATACTGTTTTCCTCAGCCTCTATTGTTTTACATATGATGTCCAACCTTCATTCAAAAATAGTGATATACAAACAAAACAAAACAATTAAAACAACTCATTGTAAAGGGACAATGAAATGAACAGAACCAGACTCAGAGATGACCATATGATTAGAACTACTAGTTAGGGACTTTAAAATGCCACATGTATGTACATGTAGGGACTTTTAACAGACAGATGGAAATTGTAGGAAAGAGTCCAGTAGAAATTCTTGAGTTAAACAGTTTTTGAGATGAAGGATTCCTTTGAGGGGTTCATCAGTAGACTTGATCTAGCTTAGGAAAGAATCAGTGAGTAAAAGTTACCCAAACTGATACACAAAGAGAAAAAAAAGGGGAAAGAAATACAACAAAGTTCCCAAGATCTGTGGGGCAATTTCAAAGAGTAGATCTAAGAAGAAGACTGAGAGAACAGGGAAGAAGAAATTTTTGAGAGATAATCGCTGAGAGTATTCCAAAAATAATGAAAGACATCAAACCAGAGATTCAAGATTTTGAGAAGCCTAATCCAGATGAAAAATAGCAACAACCAACAAACAAAAAATACTTAAAGACACCATATTCAAACTGATAAAAATGAAAGGAAAAGATAACATTAAAAAAGCCATTCAGAAAACCAAACATCACATACAGCCATAATGATAACAATTACAGCAGACTTCTTGTCTGAATCTCTGTAATCCAGAGATAATGGAGTGACATCCTCAAAGTACTCAGAGAAAAATCAAGCAGAATTCTATATTCAGCAAAATAACTTT
>NW_007730628.1:51228-56550 GCF_000696425.1 Galeopterus variegatus
ATGTATGTACATGTAGGGACTTTTAACAGACAGATGGAAATTGTAGGAAAGAGTCCAGTAGAAATTCTTGAGTTAAACAGTTTTTGAGATGAAGGATTCCTTTGAGGGGTTCATCAGTAGACTTGATCTAGCTTAGGAAAGAATCAGTGAGTAAAAGTTACCCAAACTGATACACAAAGAGAAAAAAAAGGGGAAAGAAATACAACAAAGTTCCCAAGATCTGTGGGGCAATTTCAAAGAGTAGATCTAAGAAGAAGACTGAGAGAACAGGGAAGAAGAAATTTTTGAGAGATAATCGCTGAGAGTATTCCAGAAATAATAAAAGACATCAAACCAGAGATTCAAGATTTTGAGAAGCCTAATCCAGATGAAAAATAGCAACAACAAACAAACCATATTCAAACTGATAAAAATGAAAGGAAAAGATAACATTTAAAAGGCCATTCAGAAAACCAAACGTCACATACAGGTATAATGATAAGAATTACAGCAGACTTCTTGTCTGAAACTCTGTAAACCAGAGATAATGGAGTGACATCCTCAAAGTACTCAGAGAAAAATCAAGCCAGAATTCTATGTGCAGCAAAATAACTTTTAATAATGAAGGCAAAGTAAATTTTTGTAGCCATACAAAAACTGAGAGAATTTGTTAAAATACTTAGAATAGTTTCTGGCACATAATAAATATTATTTGCTGCTGCTATTATTATTATTATTACTTTTTTATTACCACAAATACCTTGTTTGTTTGCCACAGTAATTCTGTTACCTAGTGTAAATGACTCTTGACACTTCTTTTTCAGCTCTACTGAAGTTGATGACATGATTCGTAAATCTACAAACCTGTTGCTAACCAGGACTCTGAGTAACTCTCTGCAGAATGTCATTAAAAGGAAAAATATTGGGCTTACTGAGGTAAATCTGCTGTTAATGAAGGCAGTCAAGCCAATATGTGAACAGATGTCCTACATTCTGGGCCTTATGTGTGAATTAATTATAACTTTCTACATGGTCTATCATGGTTTTCCTGATAGGAAAGTGCAAAATGAAATCCCTTCTTCTTTTCTTTGGTCACCTTTGAGAAATCAATTATTTTTTCTAAGAAGTCATTTTTTTTCCTCTTTCAGTGTTTTTACTAGCTTAACTAGTTTTTTTTTTTTCTGTAGTTGTTGCAGTGAATTTGTATTATTGCCATTGATCCTATAACATATTTTTGGTTGGTGTCAGGTTAGGGCAATAGCTATGCTAATTGTCTGGCTGGGGCTATTGTTGGACTCTTGCCATCGTAGCCGATTGTATTGTTAAAGCAATTTATAACTAAAACCAAAATGTTTCATTATTTTAGTTATACTAAGTTTCTATTTGTATTGTCAGGGCTAGGGCTCAGACTTTTCAAACCCGTTGTACAGATGTAGTCACCAGACCCCTCACACACAGGTCCATGCTAGGTAATTGGGAAAGATCCTAGGAGCCATTGGCAGACGACATGAGCTCAGTCCTCAGCAGTAGCAGCAGAAGCAGCAGCAGTGGTGGCCTCTCAGGGCATCCTGGGGGCACTGGCAGCAATAGCTTGCAATAACAGCCTCCAGCCGCAGAACTCCCCATGGCCCCCCACTCCCTGGGACATCCTGGGGTGGGGTAGGGGGATCCTGAGGATCAGAGTCACTTGTCCTTTATACTTAAGTCCATAACCCATGACACCTGGGTGCACACGTGCAATTAGACAATAACTAAGGAAAACCTGGACACGTGCGTGTTTACATCAAATGCTCAACAGGATTCTAAACATCTGAGGGGCCCTGACCATTTTCCTTCACTTTCCCTACAGTTTTTGTTTTTGAGAATAGTAAATTACTCTTTATCAGCATGTAATCTGTTTTGCAAAAGGACTGGTGTAGGGAAATTGAAGGAAAATGGTCAGGGCCCCTCAGATGTTCAGAATCTTGCCTACCATTTGATGTAAATATGCATGTGCTCCCAGGTGTTCCTTGGTTATTGTCTGTAGTTGCTCATGTGCACCCAGGTGTCCTGGGTTATGGACTTAAGTATAAAGGAAGAGTAGCTCTGATCCACAGTGCCTTCAGTCCCCGGGATGCTCCCAGGGGGCCACAGGGAGGCTGCTACTGCTGCTGGAGGCTGTTGCTGCAAGCTGTTGCTGCAAGTTGTTGCTGGCAGTGTCCCTGATAGGTCACCGCTGCTACTGCTGAGGACTGAGCTCGTGTCATCTGCAAATGGCTCCCGGGATCTTTCCCAATTATCTAGAGTGGACCTGTGTGTGAGGGGTCTGGTGACCCGGTCTATACAAAGGGTCTGTGGGCCCTAACCCCTAGCCCTGACAATACATATGCAAACTTAGCATAACTAAAATAATGAAATGTTTTGGCTCTAGTTATGAATTTCTTTAACAATACAATTAGCATAGCTATTACTGTAACCCTAAAGGGCAACCCCAACAACTGGAGATTTGGGATTGAGGAAATGTGAGGGAAAGGCAAGAGTCAAATTTATGAGGAAGCTTATGTAATCTCATAAAGGGAGGGTGGCATTGTACATATGTTGAGGATAGGGTCTTGGCAAACTGAAGATTTGGCCCATTGGGTATGTAGTCCTAAAATTTAGAAAGATGTGAAGTTTCCTTTCTCTTGGAAACCCAGGATTGCATCATAGCCTCAACATGTCACTCATTGGAAGCTATAGTGCCAAAAATGAGAGCTTAGAGGAATTTTTTTCACAGAAAAAGGGAAAGGCTTTTGGCCATCTGTTTTACTTATAGAGATGGTATGATTTGAAAGTCTGCTGCTCTCAGGAGAGCTGGCATTTTCAAATAACACCGTCAAGGATTATGGTGAAATTTAGCAAATGTTTAGAGATACTGACTTGTAGGCAAAGACAGAGGGTGGCCAAATGAGCATCTACTTCTGATATTGGAGAAATTTTCTCTTTCTCTGCATTAAGATTAAAAAATATTATATCATAAGGTGGGACTTTGGCAGTGATTAAATTCTACTTATAACACTATTTTTTTTTCAATTGAGAATCACCTCAGACATTATTTAGGACAGTCTCCTCATTTTGCAGAGCTTCTTTTCTATTACCAGGTATGGAAATATTAAATATTGCCTTTATGTGTCTTAAAATGGGCTAATTTCTATTCATAAAAACATAGGAAGGCTACAAAAAAGAAAGTTGGAGTAAAAGTTAGGAAATCCCCCCTGCTTTAGATAGATTATCCTGTTCTCCTTTTCTCAATCTGAAGTGTAGGGAAAATATAGGAAAATGGTCTGGGCCCCTCAGATGTTCAGAATCTTGCCAAACATTTGATGGAAATATGCACGTGTGCCCAGGTGTTCCTTGGTTATTGTCTAATGTAATTGCGCATGTGCACCCAGGTGTCCTGGGTTATTGGACTGAAGTATAAAGGACAAGCTGCTCTGATTCACACTGCCTCCTGCCCCTGGGATCCCCCTGGGGGGGACCACAGGGGGGCCACCACCACCGCAGCTGCTGCTGCTGCCAAGGAACCTGACGCCTGAGCTCGTGTCATCTGCCAATATCTCCCAAGATCCTTCCCAATGACCGAGCATGGACCTGTGTGTGAGGGGTCTGGTGACTCCATCTGTACAATGGGTTTGAAGGGTCTGTGACAACCCCTAGCCCTGACAATACAATTGGAAAACTTAGTGTAACTAAAATAATGAAGCGGTTTGACTTTAGTTATGAATGGCTTAACCATACAATTGGCGTAGTCACTTACGCGTACACAGTGGCAGGAAATTTATTTGTTTCAAGAAGTATCTCTTCATTATAACTCATGATATAACTCTCCTTATGCCATTTAATTTGGCAGTCTCTTAAAATCCATTTAAAATAATAGCATAGCAGGAATATGGTCTGATAGAAATAGCATTGACCTCAGAAGACTCGAGTTTACTTGTGGCTCTGCCATTGGTTTACTGTGACATCTTGAGAAAGGCCTAACTTCTTAGCTTGGGTTTTAGTCACCCCATTGTCCTTTTCAAGGGCACTGTACAGATCAGGTAATGATAGGAAGAACCAGTAGGAGCTTATCAAGAAAGAACCGTGTCATAATTCTTGGCACTCTTTCATTGAATGCTAAACATTATTCCTAAGTTGTTTGGTGTTTTTAGACAAATGTACTTTCATCATCAGTATCTTTGCATATTTATTTTAGCTATTATGGTGGTGCTTATAGGTATAGACACATACACATAAAGTGATTTTTTTTTTTTTTTTGGACCGGTAAGGAGATCACAGCCCTTGGCATGGTGGGGTCTGCACCATGCTCAGCCAGTGAGTGCACTTGCCATCCCTATATAGGATCCGAACCCGCGGCCTCGGCGCTACCAGTGCCTTACTCTCCCGAGTGAGCCACAGGGCCAGCACTAAAGTGATTATTTTTATCACTAACCAGAAAATCTTTGAATAACTATACTACTCACCTTTGGAAAGAGAATACATGTGCTTTTTTATAAGTAATTAAAGTGAGTTCACATGAGAAATCATTATCATAATAGGTAACGTTTGTGAAGCAGTTTATAATCTTCAGAGCCCACTAAATGAAATCAAATGTGATTTCATTTAGTGCAGTACCAGATGGAACAGGCTGGGCATGTGGTATTTGTAAAGCTAGGGCTTACAGACCCCTTGAGTCTGTTGCACAGATTGGGTTACAAACCCTCCACACGCAGGTCTGTGAGCTAGGTAATAGGAAAAGAAAAGGTTCTGGGAGCCATGCGTATAGAAAAATGACTGGGTTTTATTCAGATCTAGGAGCAACTGTCCTAAGGGGCCTCTCTCAGAGTTCTGAGAAGCACTGTGGATCAGAGCTGTTAGTCTTTTATACTTAAGTCCACAACCCTGGACACCTGGGTGCCCATACGCAATTCACATTAAGTAGTAACAAGGAACACCTGAGGATATTTACAGCAAATGCTCGGCAAGATTCTGAACATCCGAGTGGCCCTGACATTTTCCTATTTTTCCCAGCAATCCACCTCTTCAGGGTCCCTCACTGTACAATCTATGCGTTCAGAATCTTCCGCGATGTTCCTTTAGCAAGGATAAGTGACCCTTACATTCATACAACCTATTGTCTGTCCAATATGCCTTAAGGCTTGTCCTTAAGGTTTGTTCTGTAGTTTTGTTCTTTCAATTATTAGCCGCACATGTCCGGTTAGTAGTCATCATTGGTATGAAGTTCAGTGTATATTCAATAAGCCAACACACTGGTCACATGAACGTATGTCTGTATCCAGTTGACTCTGGTGCCCACAGCCAAAACACTATGGGCGAAAAGACAGA
>NW_007730628.1:56641-64823 GCF_000696425.1 Galeopterus variegatus
CCCAGCAATCCACCTCTTCAGGATCCCTTGCTGTATAATCTATGCGTTCAGAATCTTCCGCGATGTTCCCTTAGCAAGGATAAGTGACCCTTACATTCATACAACCTATTGTCTGTCCAATATGCCTTAAGGCTTGTCCTTAAGGTTTGTTCTGTAGTTTTGTTCTTTCAATTATTAGCCGCACATGTCCGGTTAGTAGTCATCATTGGTATGAAGTTCAGTGTATATTCAATAAGCCAACACACTGGTCACATGAACGTATGTCTGTATCCAGTTGACTCTGGTGCCCACAGCCAGAACACTATGGGCGAAAAGACAGAAGGGTTATTGGTACCAACAGGGGGAGTTCTCGCCCCTCTGGTAAGATACATGCCAGTTTGCCATCCTGGGAAAGGATGGTTGCAGGAATAGATATCTTACCTGGTTTATGATACATTATCTGCTAGTACTTTTGTATCTGCAGGTTCTGTATGTAACAGTACAGGGAACTCATAATTGGCCATAATGGTAATACAGATGTGCCCTTTGGAATAGAGCACTTATCTGTTCTAGGCCATGTTACCTTTACTGGAGGAGGCCAAGCACTTGTCACCCAAGGTGAAATTTGCAAGTCTTCTTCTAATTCTTTCCCCAAGGCCCTACTAGGCCTACTCAGAGTATATTGGGGGCTTCTATTTTCCAAGGCCATTCCCATTTATTACTGTCTGTCCCTGTTTTAAAGAGGTTGGGGCTGGTAAGAGAATATTTCCATTCTTGCCATATCCTGGCTTCAAAAGCTCGTCTCTAGTAGTTACTTGCATTTGTATAGGTGCTGCAGCCCTATGCAACAGAGCTTCCAGTGGAGAGGGCCCACCCTTGTGGGGTCTCTTTTAGAATCCTGACTGTTGGCCATAACCGCTATGTCCACCCCTTCAGAGATGGGGGTTGGGCAGATAGTCTTAGCCCCTTTTTAAAAAGAGCATTGTATCACTCAATCATCCCTGCTGCCTGGGGATGATATGGCATATGTAACTTCCACTAAATAGACAACTGGGAAGCCCACATCTGAACCTCATGTCCAGTAAAGTTGGTCCCATTGTTACTCTCTGTGACTGTAAGCTGGCCATACATGGCCGTAAGGCTATTCAATGCCTTCACAGTGTTTACCTGGTCTGGGGCCTTATAAGGCCATACAAACAGAAGACCAGTAGCTGTATCGACAGCAGTGAAGATGTATCTGAAATTCTCTGACCTTGGCAGTGGTCTGACAAAGTCCTCTTGTCATCAAGTCAGGGGCACCCTTCCTCGAGTTCTTTGCCTGTCTAGATGGGGTATCTGCCAGGGGTGTGTACTCTTGAGCACATACTGGACAAGCGTGACAGGCATTTACTACATCTTCCCATTTTATACGCAAGGCACATCTTTGAGCCTCCATCCACATGGTTTTGCTCCCAGCATGCTGCATTCGTTGATGTAACCATTGGGCTACATCAGTAGCTGGGGCTCTCTCCAGCTATCTTACCTTAGCCAAGGTATCAGCTTCATCATTTCCTGGACTGGCTAGGCGGAAATGTCCTGTGATATGAAAAAGGGTTGCTTCTTTCTCATGCCCCAGTTCCCATAACTCTTGCCACATGCCTTGTCCCCACAGGGGTTGGTGGCCTACCATCCACCACTGATATTTCCAAATATAAATCCAAAGAGTTAAACCTTTATACACAGCCCAGCTGTCAGTACAGATTGTTAATGGCCCAGGCTTATTTTTTATTACCATCCAAACAGCTCTCAATTATGCCCATTGACTGCTTTGCCCTGTTCCATTTTCATACCACATAGTATCTGTTAAGGGCTGGACAGCAGCAGCTCTCCATGATGCTGAGGGTCCTATGCTAGAGCCATCTGTATACCAAGCTTGTTCTATGATAGGCCCTGTACCTTGTGGAAAGGTGTAGCCTCCACCTCCATGGGTAAGGATTGTGTCAAAGTTTCCTCCACAACCTCTACAGGGCCTAGCACAGCTCTCAACTCTTTGGACAGAGGACTCATTGACACAGTGCTTCTTTGTTCTATATATGCCCCCCATTTAGACAGAGTGGGAGTCTGAGCTACACCTGTTTTAGGGGTGGTTGCCCACGTGTGTAGCCAACCTATTATGGGGTATGCCATCCTTACTAGGACTTTGGCAGTTCCTGTGATAGCTTCAGTGGCCATCAAGGCAAAATATACAGCTGCTAGCTGTTTTTCTATTAGAGAATAGCATACTTCTGCACCCTTCCAGAGCTAAGACCAGAATCCTACAGGTGTTTGGAATCAGTCTTGTCTCTGCCACAAACCCCATCCTAACCCTTCTTGGGTGATATTTACGTCTAATTGAAAAGGTTTAGTGGGATCAGCCACTTTTAAAGCCTGTACTTGCTGTATTGCCCTTTTTGTAGCCTAGTAAGCCTGTTCGACTTCCTCAGTCCAATCCCGGGGGGCTCCTTTATTTGTTAATGCACAGTGGGTGTTCCATTTGAGCCATATGGGGTACAAAAGCTCTCCAATACTCCAGAAGTCCCAAATATTCTGTAGCTGAGCTACAGTTGTGGGTTGAGGGTATGCCTGTATCTTGTCCACAATAGCTTCTGGGATGACCCTCGTCTTACTCAACCAGACCACTCCTAAGAATTTGACTGACAGCCCAGGTCCTTGCACTTTGGTGTCCACGGCCCACCCACATTGTTCCAAATGGCTTAGCAGCATTGGAGCTGCCTGGGTTAAATCTGTGAGAGAATCAGAGAATAACAACACATCATCAATGTTGTGAAACATCGTAATCATGCTTGGCTTTGTCCACTTGGCTAGGTCCCCAACCACTAAACAATTACAGATGGTTGGGCTATGCAGATGATAACCCTGGGGCAATACTTGAAGGGTCCACTGCCTCCCTTCCCAGGTGAATGTAAACTGATCTTGGCTATTGGCCGAGATTGGAATAGAGAAGAAAGCATTTGCAAGGTCCAGTAAATAATGATAAGTTCCCAGCTGAGTCATCAACTGATCCATCGAGTCATGAACCAAAGGCTCGGCTGCACGCAAAGAAGGCACTACTTTGTTTAGTTCTTGATAGTCCATGGTCATTCTCCAGGTACCATCAGGTTTTTTCAGTGGCCATACCGGAACATTAAATGGGCTATGAACTGGACAAATAATGTCAACTTTTTCTAATTCCAATATAGTGGCACCTATCTCTGCAGTCCTCCTGGTAGGCGATACTGCTTTATATTAACCACACGTCTTGGCTGGGGTAACACCTGTGGGTCATGTTTAGCATATCCCTGTAACACAGGCTTTATTGTCCGTATTCATAGCCGAAACTCTCCAACTGTTGTTTGCAGGTGCAAGCCATAAAGTACATCCATACCCAAGATGTCCTCAGCTACTGGGGATATATATACAGTATACACAAGAGGGGGCAATCGTCCTATGTTTAATGGCAGTGACACAGCTTTGACTTCAATAGTATGTCCTCCATATCCATCTATATGAACTGTGGCCTCTGGAAACTTATCTGGATTGTGATATATCAGGCTACATTCTGCGCCTATATCTACCAACACCAAAACATGCTGCACATTAGTTTTTGACCAGTGTATTGCCAATTCAACGTGAGACCTCTGGTCCTCGCCTGCCCTCAAAAGACGAGTACCTTGGTCTGCTCCCTAATCAAACTCGAACATTTCATCCACCTCCTCAGAAGCAATCAAAAAATCCTTTAAGTCTACTGAGTGCACTTTGCTACCTGTTTCTGGAGTTTATTGAAACGCTGTTCAGTGCATAATTGCTGCCACAAGGCAAACAGGACTGCATTTGGCTGCTGGTCAGTTTTCTCGCTATCAACCTCTGCTGCAAGCAAGTTAAGTCACATCTTATGGCTAGTCTTGCTTAGTCCCCTTAGGATAAGATCCTGATCATTTCTTAGGATTTGGGTCTTAGTCACCTTCTGGACCTCTTTTGCTTGTCTTATCTTCTCTACTTCACCCAGACTAACTATCATGGTCATTACTTCATGTATAGGATGACCAGTGTATGGGGCTGGTATGGCCATCAGTGACCCAAAGGATGTTGACGGAGCATTTTGCAGTACTATGTCTCTCATACTGCCTGTAAAATTTTCATCATCCAGGCCATGGGTGTTCACATTAGACATGGACTGCCTCATCCCCAGCTCCTGAATTATTTGAACCAAGTCAGTACATGTTTGCCATTTACTCACAGTCTTGGGCAGTTCTCTAGCATTTGCCTACATGGTTTGGGCAGCTGCACTCACCCATTCCATTAAGGAGTGATTATCTGGCCCTTGTGCCTATCTGTGGCTATCGGATAGGTGCTGCCTTCAGGGATAGGTGCATGGTAATAGAGGGCAATTCTTCCTTCTCCTCACCAGAGCATATCACACTATCTACCCCTAGGTCCCATCACCACAGCAGCCAAGCAGCTAGGGGCTCCCCCTGTTTCTGCCAGAACTGTCTCCCTAAATCAACTAATTCAACCTGGGTATATGGGACATAGGTAGCGAATTCAGTTACCTGTCAATTACCTTCCGGTTGTCCACCTGGTCCTATAGACTCCTCGTGTTTCAGTTTCTGGTGCACAACAGGTCATGCCTGGAGGTGGAAAGTCTCTTCCAACTCACCACTGGGTTTGTCATTCTTCCAGGTGTGAGAGGCAGGGGTGCCAAGTCTCAGTACATCATCCTCCAGACAGATTATCTGTACTTCCAATAGCTCTGCTTTCTTCTTTAAATCTCAATCAGTTTGTATCATAGTGAGCAGTAGCCAGGCTGTGGTCAGCAGGAAAGTGGCCACTGGACACCATATACTCAAGGATAGGCACATTTCCTCCCCTTCCCAGGGGCTCTCCGAGGCTGCACTGCTTCATGGAGTGACTGTTCTATGCTGACTTGTAATATAGTAAGCCGTGGCCAGATCCCAGTCAACAGGAAAGTGGCCAGAGGGCACAACATATTCAGGAGTAGCCACATTTTCTCCCTGTCCAAGGGGCTTTTGGCTCCTGTACCTGCTCAAATATCCTGACGACTACACCAATTGTAAAGTTACGGCTTACAAACCCCTCGAGTCTGTTGCACAGCTTGGGTTACAAACCCTTTACATGCAGGTCTGTGAGCTAAGTAGTAGGGAAAAAAAAGGTTCTGGGAGCCGTGGGTATAGAAAAATGAATGGGTTTTTTTCAGATCTAGAAGCAACTGTCCTAGTGGCTTCTCTGAGTTCTGAGAAGCACTCTGGATCAAAACTGTTAGTCTTTTATACCTAAGTCCACAACCCTGGACACCTGGGTGCCCATACACAATTTACATTAAGTAGTAACAAGGAACACTTGAAGATATTTACAGCAAATGTTTGGCAAGATTCTGAACATCCGAAGGGCCCTGACATTTTCCTATTTTTCCCAACACTATTGTTCCCATTTTATAGAAGGCATAATTAAAGTTCAGGGAGATTGCCCAAGGTCACCCAGCTAGCAAAGTGGTAGAAATGAGACATAAATGTGGGTTGGTTTTCCCAAAGCTGTTTACTTTTAGTATATTGTACTACCTTTTATATTGATTTAATTATTTCATCCTAACAAAGATAGAGATTTTACAGGAAGTCCATAGTAACAAGAAAATTGTTCTAGTTAAAGATGGTTTTGTGTCAGGGAGCAGAAATCCACTCTTATTTCAGGGTGTCAGATAATTTTCTCAGGACTAAATGTTCCTGTAAGCTAATTTCTGTCTGTCTTGTTTTGGGGTTACATGGCATCTCTTCTCTTTTTTTTCCTGTTCATGTGCTCTATCCTTTTCTTTTTTTCTCTCTACACACTGCCTTTCTTGCTTTTCTCATGGCTTCTTTGCTTCCCCATGGTGAGCCAATTCAACATTACTTTTTAGTTCTAGCACCTACTGGAACTTGAAAACCTTGCTTTGCAATCTTATGTGACTGTCTCTAGTTCATTGAGCAGGAACAGCTATCTTCCCAGGCCTGCTTCTTCCAGGTTTGTTTGAAGAGCAGTTGAGCATTACGTAGGAGTGTATGTTCTAATGCAGAATACCTAC
Organism: Galeopterus variegatus; assembly: GCF_000696425.1. NCBI lineage: Eukaryota > Metazoa > Chordata > Mammalia > Dermoptera > Cynocephalidae > Galeopterus > Galeopterus variegatus. The sequence goes on from NW_007730628.1 coordinate 62,715, forward strand.
ATTCCATTTCTGGATGCTGCCTTAATAGCTGTGTCCTTGAACTAATTACTTGACTTTCTGTATAAAATAGGGACAATGATAGCATGTATTTCATAGATTGTTATGAGGATTACATGAGCATGTAAAGTACTTAGAAAAGTGTCCAGTACAAAGTAAATACTCAATGCATATTGCCTGTTGTTATTGCGATGTCTGGGCAGGCAAACAATGATTGTCAGGCCTAGTACAGAAAGGGAGTTTTTTAGTTATGAGATGTCAGCAAATTAGAACAAGATGTCATATTAGGGTAAATAATTTGTTTATTAACTTTACAGTATATATTGTCTGCTTTGTCCTAGGCACTTATCCAAGCTCTTAGAATAAATTAGTGAGCAACAGCTACTACAACAGAGACCCTTGTTTACATTCTAGTGAGGGAAAACAGAAAATAAAATATAACCCAAATAAATAAGTAAATTATATAATATGATAAAAGGTCATGAACACTATGGAGAGAAAAAAAAGTACCTGGGTTAAGGAAATTAGGAGTCTGGTAGATGTTGCAGGTTGGTCTTATTTTTAGAGCAATGTCCTGAGGGTGAGCTATCATTGAAGGGCAAAGAGCATTCTAGGCACAGAATAGAGCTAGAGCAAAGGCCTGAAGGTAGGAAAATTTTAGGAAAGTTTAGGGAATAATAAGGAAGCTAGAGTAGCTGAAGTGGAGTGAGCAACGGGAAGAAGAGTTGAAGATAAGATCAGAGAGATACCAGGGGTTCATGGAAGCTTTTGTAAAGCTTTTGGCTTTTATTTTCTGTGAAATGGGGAGCCATTGCATGTTTTTGATTAGTGACATGATCTGACATATTTCAAAAAGATCACACTGACTGAGATATTGACAATAAACTGTAGGGTGGAGACTGTGACAGTAATCTGACGAGATTTGATGGAAGCTTGGGTGTTAGCCATGGACAGTAATAAGATTTGAAGTGTAGAGCCAGCATGCTTTCTTGATGATGGGATGCAAAGGAAGAGAGAAAGTGAGGAGCTGAAGACACCTCCAAGAGTTTTGACTTGAGCAAATCAAAGGCTATATATATATACCATGAACTATGATGGGAAAAACTTTATGGAAAGTTAAATTTGGAGTGGGGGCATATTAGGAATTTGACTTTGGACATGTTAAATATGTAGTGTTTATTAGACATACAGGTTGAGATGTTGAGTAAGCAGTTGTAGATATGATTTTAGAGTTTGAGAGAGAGATTGTCCTGGACGTAAAAATTTGGTAGCTAATAAGTAATATTTATAACCATGCAATTGGATAATATTACAAAGGGAATGAATAAAGATGGATAAGAGGATGAAGGACTGAACACTTGGACACTCTAATATTAAGAAGTCAGGAGAATATTGAACTTAGGAAAGGAGATTGAGAAAGAGCCACCAGGGAAGTAGGAAAAATAAAAATAGGAGAGTATGGTGTCCAGGAAGTATAGTGGAGAAGATGTATGAAGGAAGGAAGGAATGATCAGCTATGACAAATACTGTTGATATGTACAATGAAGATCAAGATTTACCAAGAATTACCATTGAATGAGAAAGGGGGAGGGATTGAGGGTTAAGCGAGGCATTGGTTAAGGGATACAAAGAATGATTACATTTTATAATGATGAATATGCTAATTATCCTGCTTTGATCATCACATATTTTACACAAGTATTGATAGTCAGCTCAGTACCCACACATGTATATAATCAATTGTGTTTCAATAAAAAGAGAAAAAGAATTATCATTAGATTCCCCACCTTGGAGTAAGTTGGTGACCTTAACGAGAGCACTTTTACTAGAATGATGATGGGAAACTCCTAATGGAGTAGGTTTAAAGGACAATGGGTCCTCTTTTAGAATTCAAGTAATTTCAAATAATTTATCTAGATACTACTCCCTCGAGGAGGTGAATGTGGGCTATGCTTAGTGACTTGCTTCCAAAAAGTAGAGTATTGAAAGAGGGGAAAAGTACATGATATCAATATAACTTATCACTGACGATGTTAACCTTGATCACCTGACCAAAGCAGTGTTTGCCATGTTTCTTCACTGGCATAAAAACAGACACTCAGACCAATGGAA
>NW_007730628.1:66568-90160 GCF_000696425.1 Galeopterus variegatus
ATTTTATTGAAGGGGCAGTCTTTTCCCCAGTGTATGTTCCTAGTGCCTTTGTCAAAGATCAGTTGGTTGTAAGTATGAGGTTTGATTTCTGGGTTCCTTTTTTTTTTCCATTGGTCTGAGTGTCTGTTTTTATGCCAGCACTGTGCTGTTTTGGTTACTATAGCTTTATAATATAATTTTAATTATCGTGTTTCTTAGTTGGTGCCATGTTACCTTGTTGATTCATGTTTCTTGTTTCCCTGTGTTGATATCTGTGCATCTGGTGGCACAGTCACTTCCTTGAATTTTGTAGAATGGCTTGTGTGGGGAAGGACTTGCCCTTACCAATATGTCTTTGGGTAGAGTATAGTGGCTTTGTTCTGGATGGGTATATTAGTGTTGACTCAGTGTAGTTTTTTCAGCTGTAATTCACTTTCACATTCACTATGTCTGTGCATGCCTCACTGGCCTATGCTTGGGAGGTTTGTTGTGGCAGTGGCATAGCTTTGATAGGGGTGGCTTGCTTTGTTGGTTCAGGCTTGGGATATGCCTGTGCTCATGTGGGTCAGTTGTCTCTGGGGCTGGCTCACTGTGGGTGGGATTGCTGGATTGAGTTTTCTGGTAGTGGGCATGTATGTGTGTCGTGTCAGGGATTCCAGGGCTGGGTCACCATGTGCAGGGCCACCATGCTGATTCTCTAAGCAAGAGTGGGCCTGCCAGGGGCATATCAGCTAAGCTGTTTCTCACTCAGACATTTTTGCATGTGATGGTGCAAAGACTTGGGTGGATCCACCAGGGACATGAAAGCTAGGCTGTTGCTCTCAGGGGCATGGACAGGGGCATGGGCATGCTTTGGTTTGGCTAACAAGGTGTGGGTCTGCCAGGAGCTGTTCCATTGTGCCAACTGTTGGGGTCAGGTGCAGGGTCATGTTTCCCTCAGCAGTTTGGGAGTGGGTCTGCCAAAGGCAGGGCTGCCAAGGTGAGGCTGCTGACCCACTTCTCAGGCAGCAGTTGAGGTCACTAGACAGGCCTGCAGAGAGAGGGCCTGGCCAGTCACTTCTTGGGTGGTGTGCAAGGTTGGGAAATAGGCTTGCTGAGAGTGGGCCTAGCCAGCTGCTAATTGGACAGTATCCTAGGCTGGTAGATGAGGCTGCAGAGAGTAGTCCCTGCCAGCCACTTCTTGAACAGTGGGCAAGGCCACTAGGTGGGGCTGCATAGAGAGGACCTAGCCAGCTGCTTCTTGGGCAGGGTGGGAGGCCACTAGGTGGGACTTAAGTGAGGGGGCACTGCCAGCTGATTCTTAGATGGTGGGTAAGGCCATTAGGTGGGATTGTTGAGTGCGGGACCACATGGCTGCTTCTCCAGGAGTGTGTAGATACACATTGGTTCTGCCAGCGCAAGGGTATGTTCATTAGAGTAGGGACCCATGGCTGCTTTTCTGGGTTGGGAGCTTGGGTGCACAGAACTCAGCCTGCTGGTGGGGTTACTGAGGGATGTTGTCTGTCTGATTTCTGTCCAGGGTTGTGGGATATGTTGTCAGTGTAGCAGGCCTAGGATAGGCTTCCCACAGGTACTAGACTATAGTCACAGCCACTCCTGGGTCCAGGCTTCAAGCTGCTGGGCTCTGGGCTCTGTAGCTTTTCCTGTGAGGGAGCATAGTGGCTACTGGACTCCTTGGCAGGGTGTTCTCTGGCAGTGGCTCTGGTTTCAAGATGGCATTCTACTGCATCAGCGTGGGTCATGAGTTTGGGGGGTGGGGAGTACACAGTATGTACTCCTGTTCTTTAGTAATACAGTACATGTATTCTAGGCTGCTCCCCACACTTGGCTCTGTTATTGCAACGGCTGTAGCATCCTAATGCAGTAAGAACTGCAAACCACTGTGGTGAGGATGTAGGTTGCTGTGGGCCCTCTTCCTACCCTTTCTGTACAAGAGAGTCCTTTCTGTACTCATTCTGGTGGCAGAGTCTTGGCAGGTGAGACCATGTGCCTCTCACTCCTCTTTATGTTGTCATCCTGGGTTTTTGCGCTTTACAGGGATCTCACCAGTCTCCTGCTGTACTCCTGCACTCTCCCACACACAATCCTGTCAGTATTTAGCTTTCTACTAGTTGTTTTGGTCCTTTTCTGTGAGAAGGATGCACCCTTGGCAACTCTAGTCCACCATCTTGCCCTCATGTTAGAACATTTTATACTTAAGTCTTGTTCAATGTAAACGTTGTAGTAGACATTAGAATTTAGAGCCAGTAGTTCCATGCATTTTAATATTTTAGGTATTTTAGTCTTGGATATAATATAAAATGAGTAGTTAACACAGTTTTTTGTACCCTGGCTTGGGTTAAATGGAGATAAAATCCCTTGAAACCTTAGGGCTAGCTTACTTTTGTGAATGAGAATGAGCACTGCTATTTAGCTGTTTGTCTTCTTGCAGATGTAACAGTTGAGAGGCATGGATGGTGTGGAAAAGAGGGTGACTTGTCATTTTCTTGCTTTGAGTTAGTACTCTCAAAGATTCAGTGTACTGAATTCTTTGCTTTTTGGAAACAAGCTAATAGTAGTTCTGGTATATGTAGGTGTGTATATACCAGAAGTAATTTATGGTTGGGAATGGAAACCTCTTCTTGGAATTTAGGGCTTATTTCTAAAATATTGAAGATAATGAAGACATTTTCTTTTCTGGAGTTGGTCAAGAATAGAACATCTGTCACCATGCTTCAAGTTCCACGGGGGTGTTTGGAGCAGGTTTGGAAGAGAAGTGACCTCCAAGTTGTTCTCTGTGCTTTTCTAATTAAATTCTCTCTGATACCAGGAGAGACAAAAAATTTTCTAATTCTTAGTGGTTTTTAACTTTAAGTACTTCTTTCATTTATTTGTGAGTGCTGGCTGTTTCCTTTATGGTTTTTTTTGGACAGTTCTCATAGAGCTTAACTTTATATAAGAGATAACCAACATCTATCTAATTTGTTGTTAGTTCCATGTCCTTGAAACAAGGACAGTTCAGATTGCTGCAGTTTGTAAGAGACTGGGAAATAGGGTTTAAAAATATCATCAAAGGAGCTCAAATTCTAATGGAAGTTGATAAACTGAAATTGCTTAATTTCATCATTAAGTTCAAAATTAATCCCAAAACCTCTGGTTTACATTCGTAAATGCCCTTGCAAGGATTTTGGTAGCTGTCATTTAGGAGTAGAGATCACTTAGACCTCATTAATAGACAGTATGCCCTCTGAAAATGATATGGTATCTACTGTAATCCTAGAGTGTTTTAATAGTCTATTATATGCTCAGCAATGAAACATTTCAAAAGTGACTGACAGCCAATTGATGTAATTCATGGTGATCTTTTGTGTTGACAGATCTTTAAAAAGTCATGGGAAATTACTACTGTACCCAGTGAAACCGCCTCCTTTTTTTCCCTTTAAACTGCCAATATCCTGCAAAACAGGACAATTTTCTCTTTGGCTGCCACTGTTTTTTATTTCAGTTACATGACACGATTTCTCCTTATTATTAGGATTTCTTTTGATAGACAGAATGTGTTCCCTATAGGTAATGCTGATTTTAAAATAGAAATTCTGCAGTTCTCCAAATTAACTCTCTTACTTTTCTGACTTCCACATCAAGACAACCTTTCCAGTAGCCACCTTCCCACTCAGGAAGAAGAGTGATTTAATTTAGACAATTTAAATCTTTTAAAAATGACTTTAGTCCTCTTCTGAAGGAGAAGCATGATGAAAGGAAGAGGATGATGAATTGCTTATTTTGTTGGGTATTTTTTCCTAGAGCACTCTAAAGTTAAAAGGCTGATGTTTCAGGTAATTTTATAGGAGACAGTAGTCTTGTATTCAAAACTCAATGTCTCTAAATTCAAACTATAGAATGAATGGAAAGGGTTTCTGATGAATATGAACTTGTCTCATGAGTTGTGGGGAGAAATAGAGATCTAGGCCCAGTGTTGTTCTGCCTCTTTCTCTAAGAGAATTTGTTGTAAGTGAATCTTTGCCATTTGGCATTGTGTTTAAAAGTAGCTGTTTTCCTAAGATCTTCCTTAGTGGAGTAAAAGGTATTTTTTTTTTTTTTACTTCAACCCATTATAAAAGCATTGTCATTTTGAGTTGATACGTATTTTTTGAGATTGAACTGTGTGCTTTAGCCCAGTGATACATGTTAGGGAGGAGGTAAGACTACTTTCAGATTATAGATGTATTCATATTTTTGTTTAATATTCCATGATATGATATAATGTCAATGATTCTTATTGAAGTATAAATCAAACTTTTAAACATTGTTTTGAAATACCATTGATTTTAAAAATTTGTAGTACCTCCCTTCACCTTTAGTTCCGGGTTCTCCTTTTGTATCTTCTAACCACTCTCTCCCTAGCTCAGTACCTCAGTAGGCTAGAATACAAACTAAATTCACACATCAAAACTCCTATCTGCCACAACCCTGCCACTAGACATATTCTTGTGAAAATAAAAAGTTAATGATGTAGAAAAGAGAGACAAAAATGGTTCCATTCCATTTCCTCTTCATATTTCTTTTAGACTCTGGGGAATATGAATAGTTTTAATAGTTTTATGGTTAAGAAATAAGTAGTAGGTACCACTTTTACATGCGCTTGTTGTTTTCTAGCTTGTCCAGATTATTATCAATACAACACACTTGGAGAAATCCTGTAAGTACTTGGAAGAATTCATCACCAATATCACCAATGTGCTTCCAGAGACAGTGCATACCACCAAGCTCTATGGCACCACAACTTTTAAGGTGAGAGTCCCCACAGTACTGTGAAATTGCTTCTGCTGTGCATAGTCTGGGGTATTCTACTTAACCTGGCTTTTTTCTGCAAACTATTTAAAACATGCTCTTAAGAATAAGTTCTTATGATGGGTTTTGTTTCTCTTCTCTATTTTCTTAGAAAAATAAATACTAGTATTTATTTTAGAGTGTTTAAACTAAAACAAACAAACAAAAAACAACTACAACTGTGTTCTCTAAACCCTTCCTTGTATTTTGTGAAAAAGTGACTATTTCCTAAGTTGACTCCCATCACAGTCAAGAGTTCTTAAGTGTGGTCTAGATAATTGTGGTTATGGCTAACATCAATATCAATTAAAATTTTCTACTTAGTTCTTTTCTCTCTGTGTTTTGTGACCAATTTTTTATCCTACTTTTTTAGTGAGGAGTTTCTGTCCCTTTCTATTACAGTTGTCAATTTTATAATTATTTCACAAGGCACAGCACTAGTTTTGATCCAGTGTTGGATCAAATGGGAAAAATGACTCTCTTGTAGAGCAAAACAAGGATTGATGGTAGGTGAGTTTCTGTAGGATAAATACCTTAACTTAGAAGAGTCTTCATAAATTTCTTTACATTGTCATGTGAACTTTAAATAGATATTAAACAGAAAAAGTAACAGGGCAACAAGTAAAACATTAAAAGGGTGGATTCTGACATAAAGGCCAACTTATATAATTTGAGTTTTTGTTATTGTTATTTGATTGTTTTAGTTTTGAAATATGTTCTGTTTCACCCTTTTGAAATCCAGAAATTGATGTTAATTAGATATACAGTTGTAGTGTCGAAACCATGATGATGTACCCTGGTGTCTACTTTTTCTCATCCTTTTTTTGCCTTTATTTGTCTGTATCTTCCCTTGGGAGTAGGGACAAGAGAAGAAATCAAATTTGATTCATACTGCTATTACATTTTCTGAGAGATAAAAATTGTTGGTAAGACTCATTATATTCTGTTGTAACAAGAAAATGCAGTGTTGACCATGAAATATTCTTTTTTTTTTTGTCTTTTTCCGTGTCCGGCAACGGATCGCAACCCTCAGTGTTGCCCCCGTACGGGACCGGGGACCGGCAATGGGATTGCAACCCTCGGCGTTGCTCCCGTGCCTCGCTCAGCCAGTGAGCGGGAACTGGTCTGTATGTGGGATCCGAACCCTCGGGCGGGAGCGCCGCCGCGCTTCCCAAGCGGCGCACTTATCCAGTGCGCCACCGGGCCAGCCCCAACCATGAAATATTCTTTTTTTTTTTGTCTTTTTCCGTGTCCGGCAACGGATCGCAACCCTCAGTGTTGCCCCCGTACGGGACCGGGGACCGGCAATGGGATTGCAACCCTCGGCGTTGCTCCCGTGCCTCGCTCAGCCAGTGAGCGGGAACTGGTCTGTATGTGGGATCCGAACCCTCGGGCGGGAGCGCCGCCGCGCTTCCCAAGCGGCGCACTTATCCAGTGCGCCACCGGGCCAGCCCCAACCATGAAATATTCTTTTTTTTTTTGTCTTTTTCCGTGTCCGGCAACGGATCGCAACCCTCAGTGTTGCCCCCGTACGGGACCGGGGACCGGCAATGGGATTGCAACCCTCGGCGTTGCTCCCGTGCCTCGCTCAGCCAGTGAGCGGGAACTGGTCTGTATGTGGGATCCGAACCCTCGGGCGGGAGCGCCGCCGCGCTTCCCAAGCGGCGCACTTATCCAGTGCGCCACCGGGCCGGCCCCAACCATGAAATATTCTTTATGTACTTAGGTGATTAGGTCAGCTGCTAGAGTGCGTTATACATTTATTAGGTCACCATGGATTGTTATTTCAAATTACCAACAAAATTACCTACAACAAAATTTAGTATACATCATGTTATGTTCGTATTATTACTTCCAGTTTTTTCAAAATCTCTAATTATATTAATATCAATGGTTTTTTAGTGAAGAAAAGAATTATTTAATAAGAACAATGAGTACAAAAATATGAGAGGAGCTTCTAGGAGCTCAGAATGGCCTTAGGCAGTTTAAGAAGGATTATAATTGCTCTTAAACCCTAGCATTATTATAGAGCATGGGCAATAATTTTATCAAAAACTGTTTCTATTTGCTTATCTCTGAAAGCCAAAATTTCTCCAGGAAAGAAAATGTGGGAAGGGCTATAGTTCAGTATTAAGCAGAGAATAGGGAGTTAGGGAATTACAACATGAGGTTTATTTATACTTGTTTATCATATGGGGAATATATAGTATCTACTGACCCTCTTTCCCCCAACCCATATCAATTTTTTTTATTTCAATGGCTTTTCAAATTATGTTCAGAAATCCTCCCAAAGGATGGCTTGTATATCGTATTGTTACTCCAGCATTAAAAATGCTGAGGTAAATTAAAGGCAGACAGAAAGCCATAGGGGTTGAGCAACCTGTTAAATACTTATTAACAGAGAAGTTCTGGAGACCACTAAAGGTCGTGTTGACAGTGCTTATTGGAAACACCGATTGTTAAAACACATTGAAAGTTTATTTTTACCCCAGTTGCTTCAGGCTAGCTAACCCAGAACTCAATATAAACATGGCAGTTATGACAGCTATATGTTGTGTATTTTTCTAAGCTGCTGTTTCCAGAAAACTTTCCCTTGCAGATGGAAACCTTTATTCTGGAAAAGGGGCAAAAGAATGAGAAGGTCTTCAAGGTATTTTCTTGCAGAGTTCTCTCTTGTTTCTGCCATATGTGACATAAACTGGCATTCTTCTTAGCTTTCCTTGTTTGTAAGATTTTCCTCCCTCTCTTACAAAAGAGAATGAAGGTGTTTATTAATTTTCTTCATCACAAATACTGCTTGCATATGTACTAGGTGACAATTTGGTAGATTCTTGGGGAAAGAGAGAAAAACTTCGTCCCTGGTCTTAGAGTTTATGATTCACAGAGAAGACAGATACTATAAGTTCTATAAGTAACTAAATAAAAAGTACTAGAATAATACATCAAATGCATTCAGTTCTTCATTTTTTTCTTTTTTTCCTTTTTTTCTTGAAGTGTAATTGACTATATATATTTGGGGGGTATAGTGTTGACTATCATTACTTGTGTACAACATGTGATGATCAAATCAATCCCTTGTTGATTCAGTAAGTTTTTATAAAGCATTTGCTACATACCAGGCAATATTATAGACACGAAAAAAATACAAGGATACTTCAAAAAGTTCGTGGAAAGATTCGTATTATCTTTAATTCTATTTTTCTATGAAGTTTTTTAGTACCTTTGTAAATAAGTCTCATGACTTTACAAAGCCTATTTTATAATGAGTTAATAGATGATAAACAACAAACAAATCTAATATAATGTCACATACTGGTAAGAACTAGGAAAAAAATAAATGACCCAAATGAAATGAGAAATTGAATCATTTGGATTTCTTATGGATACTCATTCCAGTCAAAGGAGGCAGTACAGTGGTAGGTACTGGTGTATTTAAGGAATAGCAAGGGGGTCAGTCTAGCAGTGATGTATCTATCACTAGTGGTAAGGGTGGTAAGAGATGAGGTAATTAGGAGTCAGGTGATTTCTGGCCTTGTAAGCCATAGTAAATACTTTAGATTTTATTCTGAAATGAGATGTGAAGTCATTAGAAGATTGGGGATGGTAATGATGATCTGATTTATCTTTTAATGACTAATACAGGTTGTCATGTGGAAAATATATACACTGTAAATCAGAGTTGCAGAAGAGAGTCCAATTTATAGGTTATTGAAGTAGTCCAGGTAAGAGATAGAAGTCACTTGGACTAGAGTGGTAGAGGTAAAAGTAGTAAGAAATATTTTTGAAGGTAGAGACAGCAAGTCTTACTGATTTATTATGGGGTTTTAAGAGAAATAAAGGAGTCGAGGAAAATTCTAATATTTTTGAACTGAGAAAACTGGATGAATGGTGGTATTATTTTTTGAGATGGAGAACACTGAGAGAGTAATAGATTTGGGGAGTAGGAGCAGAATCAAGACTTCCATTTTTGACATATATGCTTGATATATTTAGTTGTCATCTGCGTAGAGATATTAAATTGGCAGGGCAGGATCAGAGCTGGGGATAAAAATTTAGAATTCATTAGCATAAGGATTGTATTTAATGCCATGGGACCAACTTTCTTCTGGTAATTGAGTATAGATAGAGAAAAGGTATGAGGATTGAGTGCCAAGGGACTTGAATATTGACAGAAAAATTCCATACAGAATTAGGTCCCAGCTTTGGGACCTCCAAGGAAGACTTCCCAGACAAGGTACAAATTGGAATGTGTCGGGCCGAGCCCATGGCGCACTCGGGAGGGTGCGGGTTCGGATCCTATATAGGGATGACGGGTGCGCTATTAGAGCTCACTGGCTGAGCGTGGTGCAGCCGGTCTCAAAAAGGACAAAAAAAAAAAAAAAAAAAAGTGGAATGTGTCTTGATACCAGCAAGAGGTGTCCACACAGAGAAAGGATGGGGAGGATGTGAGGGACATTTAAACTTCATGTACAAAGATGAAAAGATAAAGTCAGACATATTCAGGGTAGAATAAATATGGCAGTAAAATATAGAAGTAGGTAAATGCCAAACTATGAAGCACTTTCTTTTATATTGATAGATATTTGGACTTTATTCTAAAGTCTTGGAAAGACTTCAAGTAAGGGGGTGTTGCATTTTTAAAAATAAACATTCTGTCTTGCCTAATTAAAAGGAAAGAGAGAAAGAGGGAAGACAGGAAGAGAAAGAAGGAAGGAATAAATAAATATCAATTATTCAAAGTTCAGAATGAGAGGAAATTAAATACCTAGAATACTTTGTGTAACTCTGTGCTAGTAAATTTGAGGATCTATAGGAAATTGTATGACTAAAAGTGATTCAAAAAGATATGGAAAACCCAAGTTGACTAATAACTATGTAGGAAATGAATACATTGTCAAAGATTTTTAAATTGGGTGATGTTCAGATGATTTTACCAGTGAATTCATTTAGGCCTGCAAGAAAGAGATAATTGCTATATAATTTAACCTATTCCAGATCATAGAGAAAGAAACAAACTATTTTGATTCTTTTTTTCAAAATCAGCATAAAATGATTCAAAATACAGAAAAAACACACACATAAGATTGAAACAATTAAAGGTAAATATTGATGTAAAAATTGTAAATAAAAGTCAAACAAAATTCAGAAGTACAGGGCCAAGCCTGTGGCACACTTGGGAGAGTGCGGCGCTGGGAGTGCAGCAGTGCTCCCGCCGCGGGTTCGAATCCTATATAGGGATGACCGGTGCGCTCACAGCGCTCACTGGCTGAGCCCAGTGCGGCCGATCTCAGGAAATTAAATACCTAGAATACTTTGTGTAACTCTGTGCTAGTAAATTTGAGGATCTATAGGAAATTGTATGACTAAAAGTGATTCAAAAAGATATGGAAAACCCAAGTTGACTAATAACTATGTAGGAAATGAATACATTGTCAAAGATTTTTAAATTGGGTGATGTTCAGATGATTTTATGAGTGAATTCATTTAGGCCTTCAAGAAAGAGATAATTGCTATATAATTTAACCTATTTCCGATCATAGAGAAAGAAAAAAACTATTTTGATTCTTTTTTTCAAAATCAGCATAAAATGATTCAGAATATGGAAAAACCACACGCACATAAGATTGAAACAATTAAAGGTAAATATTGATGTAAAAATTGTAAACAAAAATCAAACAAAATTCAGAAGTACATACATACATACAAAAAAAAAAAACACCCATGGGATTAAACTAAGATAAGAATGCAAGGATGATTAGTATTAGAAAATTATTTAAAATTAATTACTACTTTAAAAGATAAAAGGAGAAAAAATATATAAGTATTTTAAAAGATACTAAAAAACGTATTTTACATGTCAACTTCTATTCCTGATAAAATCTCTTAGCAAACCCTTCTATCTGTAACTCACAAATCCAGGAGGCAGAAAATCAGTAAGGATATAGTTGAACCGAATGGCACCACCAATCAACTAGTTCTAATTGACATTTATTGAATATTTCATTCAACAGCAGCAGAATACACATTCTTCTCAAGCACATACTGAACATTCACCAAGCCATACCACATTTTGGGAAATAAACATCCCTTAACAAATTCTAAAGGAATAGAAATCATGTAAAACTTTCTCCCAGACCATATGGAATTAAACTAGAAATGAATAATAGAAAGATTGCTAGAAAGTCCCAAGATATTTGAGAAGTAGACATCGTATTTCAGGATAAAACATGGGTCAAAGAAAAAGTCTCAAGAGATTTAAAAATATTTTGAACCAATAAAAATAAAAATACAGCCTACCAAAATTTGTGAGATGTGGTAAAAGCATTGCTTAGAGGGAAATTTATAGCATTAATAGCATAGATTAGGAAGTGAGAAAGATCTAAATTCAATAGACTAAGCTTCCCCCTTTGGAAACTAGAAAAAGAAGAGCAAATTAAATCCAAAGTAAGCAGAGGAAAATAAATAAGAATTAGAGCAGAAATTAATGAGAATTAAAACACAAGATCAGTGGAGAAATGAACAAAATCAAAAGCTGGTTTTTACAAAAGACCAATAAAATGGATAAACCTTGAGCCAGGCTAATCAAGGAGAAGACAGAAATTGATAATATAGTCATGCACTGCAAAATGACTTTACTGACAAAATTTGCCTAAGGATACATTTCTCAGAAAGTATCCCATTATTAAGTGTCTCATGACTGTACTAATTCATAAATGAAAGACGGGCCATCACTATTGATTTAATCCATGGTCATTAGAAGAATAATAAAGCAATATTATGAACAACTTCTTAACCACAATTTGAAAACCCACATGAAATAGACCAGTTCACTGAGAGACACAATCCACCAAAACTTGCACAAGGAGAGATAGATCAACTGGATAGGCTTGTATTTCTTAAAGAAACTGAATCAATGATTAACAACCTTACAAAACAGAAAGCAACAGAACTAGATGGGTTCACTGGTGTATTCTACCAAACATTTAGGGAAGAAATTAAATCTATTCTGTATAATCTTTTCCTGAATATAGTAGCAGAGGGAATACTTCCCAACTCATTTTATGAGGCTAGCATTACCCTAATACCCAAACTAAACATCATAAGAAAGGAAAACTATACACCAATATTGTTCATGAACATGGATGCAAAAATCCTCATAAAATATTAGCAAATCCAATCCAACAATGTATGGAAAAGAATTGTACAACCACAATCAAGTGAAATTTATTCTAGGTCTGCAAGGCTGGTTCAGCATTCAAAAATCAGTTCATGTAATTCATCACTTCAACAAACTAAAGAAGAAAAATTATATGATCATATAAATAGATGCAAAAAAAACCCAAAACAAAGCAAAACCATTCATGATAACTCTCAGAAAACTAGAAGAGAAGGTTTCCTCATCTTGAGAAAGAAAATCTGCAGCAAAACCAACAGCTACCATTATATTTAATGGTGAGAAACTGGATGTTTTCCCTCTATGATCAGGACCAAGGCAAGGATGTCCTCCTATATCACTCCTATTCAACATCCAGTAAGACAAGAAAAGGAAATAAAAGATATATAGATTGGGATGGAAGAAATAAAACTTTGCAGATATCATGATTGACTGTGGAAAATCCCAAAGAAATAACAAATGAATGGAATTAATATGTGATTATAGCAAAATTCAGAATACAAGGTTAATATACAAAAATTAATTATTTTATACTATCAACAAACAACTGGAATTTGAAATTACAAACACAATTCCATTTATATTAGCATCAAAAATAAAAATAAAATACTTAGGTATAAGTCTAACAAATATATACAAGATCTTTGTGAGGAAAACTACAAAACTCTTATGAAAGAAACCAAAGGAGAAAGATCTAAATAAATGGAGATATATTCTATGTTATGGATAGGAGGATTCAATATTACCAAGATCTTATTTCTTCCCAACTTGATGTATAGATTGAATGCAATTCCAATCAAAATCTCAGCAAATTATTTTGTGGATATCGACAAACTGACTATAAAGTTATTACACAAAGGAAAAACACCCATAGTACCCAACACAATATTGAAGGAGAAGAACAATGTTGGAGGACTGACATTACCTGAGTTCAAGACTTAATATAAAGCTAGAGTAATGAAGACAGCATGTTACTGGCAAAACATAGACTGATTAGTGGAACAGAATATAGAGCCCAGAAATAGACCCATACAAATATACTGTTCTTTGACAAGGAGCAAAGACAATTTAATGGAGAATGAAGAGACTTTTCAACAAATGATGCTGGAACAACTTGACATCCATATGCAGGAAAAAAATTAAATCTAGACACACGTCTTAACGCCTTTCACAAAAATTAGCTCAAATTGTAAAATATAAATGTAAAACATAAATCTGTAAAATTCTTAGAAGATAATATAAGAGAAATCTAAGTAACCTTGGGTTTGGCAATGACTTTTTAAATACCACAATAAAAACATGATTCATGAAAGAAAAAATTGATAATTTGGACTTCATTAAAATTAAAAACTTCTGCTCTGGGAAAGACACTGTTAAGAGAATGAAAAGACAGTGTACAAACTGGGAGAAAATATTTGTAAAACATATAATCTGATAAAGAACTTCCATCCAAAGTATACAAAGAACTTATAAAACTAAACTATAAGGAAAAAAAACCCAATTAAAAAACGGGCAAAAGTTCTGAACAGATCTCTCACCAAAGAAGGTATATGTATGGCAAATATGTATATCATAAGATGCTTCACATTGTATGTCATTAGGGAGTTAAACCAACAATGAAATACCACTACACATCTATTAGAATGGCTAAAATCCAAAACACTGACAGTGCCAAATGCGGGAGCAACAATGACTCTCATTCACTGTTGGTGCTAATGTAAAATGGTAGTCATTTTGGAAGACAGTTTGTTAGTTTCTTACAAAGCTAGATGTAGTCTTACCATGCAATCCAGCGATTGTACTTCTTAGTATTATCCAAATGAGTTGAAAACTTATGTCCATGCAAAACCCTACACAAAAAACTATAGCAACTTTATTCATGGAAGCAACCAAGATGTTCTTCAGTAGGTGAATGGATGAACAAATGGTTATACAGCTATGCAATGAAATATTATTTGATGATTAAAAAGAAATGAGCTTAGCCATGAAAACACATGGAGGAACCTTTGCTGCAGATTGGTAAGTGAAAGAAGTCAATCTGAAAAGGCTACATACTGTGCATTTCCAACTATATTACATTCTGGAAATGGCAAAACAATGGAGACAATGAAAAGAACAGTGGTTGCTAGAATTTGGGGGAGAGAGGGATGGATGGATGAATAGGTGGAGCATAGTAGATGTTTAGGGCAGTGAAACTATTCTGTATGATACTGTAATGGTGAATACAAGCAAGATGTTTTAATAGGGGTAACAGCATGTGTGTGTGTGAGCCGAGGATGTTGCATATGCAAATGCTGTGTACTTTCTGCTTAATTTTCCGTTAAGCCTAAAATGCTGAAAAATACTCTCTTAATGACAAAAATACTCTTAGAAATATTGGATTTCAAAGACACTTTAAGATTGTCATACAAGTAATATAAAGATGTAAAGAACTGCTCATTGAAACATTGCCTAGGAGGTGAAAGAACTGTTGAAAACTATAAAACATTTATGAAAAGAACTGAAGAAGACACAAACAATGGAAAGATATTCTGTGTTCATGGATTGGAAGAATTAATATTGTTCATATGTCCATACTACCCAAAGTGATCTACATGTTCAGTACAATTCCTATCAATATTCTAAAGATATTTTTCACAGAATTAGAATAAACAGTCCAAAAATTCATATGGAAGCACAAAAGACCCCAAATAGCCAAAGCAATCGTGAACAAAAAGAACAAAGCTGAAAGCACCATACTACATGACTTCAAAATCTATTCCAAAGCTATAGTGATAAAAACAGCATTGTACTAGCATAAAAACAGAGACATAGACTGAAGGAACAGAATAGAGAGCCCAGAAATAAATTTAAGATGAATTGATTTTCTTTTTTTTTTTTTTTTTTTTTTTTAAAGATGACCGGTAAGGGGATCTTAACCCTTGACTTGGTGCTGTCAGCACCACGCTCACTCAGTGAGCAACCGGCCATCCCTATATGGGATCCGAACCCGTGGCCTTGGTGTTATCAGCACCACACTCTCCCGAGTGAGCCACGGGCCGGCCCCCTGAATTGATTTTCAATAAAGGTGCCAAGAACACACCAAGGAGAAAGAACAGTCTCTTCAATAAATGGTTTTGGGGAAACTTGATATTCATATGCACAAGAATGAAATTAGACCATTATCTCTTACCATATACAAAATCAACACAAAATGGATGAAATACTCAAACATAAGACATGAAACTGTAAAAGTGTTAGGAGAAAACATAGGGGGAAATCTCCAATGATAAGGAAACAAACAATTCGAATAAAACATGGGTCTGGGTAGTGATTTTTGGATATGACTCTAAAAGGAAAGGCAACAGAAGCTAACAAAAAATTAGACAAATGGGATTACATCAAAGTAAAAAGCTTCTGCACCACAAAGGAAACAATCAACACAGTGAATAGGTAACCTACAGAATGGGGGAATAGATTTGCAAACCATACATTTTATAAGGGATTAATATCCAAAATATATAAGAAACTCAAATAATTCAAAATCAAGGAAACAAATACCCTGATGAAAAAATTGGCAAAGGACCTGAATAGATATGTCTCGAAAGATGACAAATTGCCAAGAGGTATATGGAAAAATGTTCAGCATCACTAATCATTGGAGAAATGCAAATTAAAACCATAATGGAATATCATTTTGCACCTGTTAGTGTGGCTGTCATCAAAAAAGTGGCTGTTATCAAAAAGATGACAGATAACAAATGCTGATTAGGATGTGGAGAAACAGGAACCTGTACATTGCTGGTGGTAATGTAAGTTAGAAAAGCTATTATGGAAAACAATATAGAGAGTCCTCAAAAAATTAAAAATAAAACTACCATATGATCCAGCAATCTCAGTACTAGGGAAATATCCAGAGGAAATGAAATAGGTGTGGAAGAGATATCTTGATTCCCATATTTATTGCAGCATTATTCATAATAACCAAGATGTGGGATTAACCTAAGTGTTCATCAGTGGATGGATGGATAAAGAAAATGTGGTGTAGGATCAGAGAGGTGTCCTGCTGGAGAGGTCCAAGATCCACAGAGACCACGCACCCTGTGGTGCCAGCATGCGACACAGCAGGTAGGCCTCACCGCCACTGCCTGACTCCATCCCCAGCCTGGTCTAGTACAAGCCGACCAGAGAGGCGCTCCACTGGAGAGGCCCGAGATCTGCAGAGACTCCATGCCCCACAGTGCCAGTGAGTGACCCAAGAGGTAGGCCTTGCCGCCACTGCCTGACTCCATCCCTGGCCCGGCCGAGTGCATGCTGATGAGAGAGGCAGCCTACTGGAGAGACCCAAGATCCATGTAGACCACGTATCCTGTGGTGCCAGCATGTGACCCAGCAGGTGGACCTCGCTGCTGCTGGACTCCATCCCCAGCCTGGACGAGTGCGCACCAACTAGAGAGGCACCTCCCTGGAGAGGCCTAAAACCCGAGGTGACCATGTACCCAAGTCACCAGTGGGTGACCAAGCAGACACTGAGGCAGCCGTGCCAAATTGGCAGCCCCAGCAGTATCCTAGCCAGAGAATAGTGGCAAACCAGTGGACCATGAAATCCCCTACCACAATGACTAAGCATCAAATGAAAGATACCAGAAATATGAAAAATCAAGAAAGTACACCATCAAAGGGTAATAAATCTCAGGCTCTAGATCCTATAGAACAAGAAGCCCTTGAAATGTCTGACAAGCAATTTCGAGTGATAATTCTAAGGAAACTAAATGAAATACAAGAAAATTCAGTTAGACAACAGGAAGAAACAAGGAAAAGTATACAGGACCTGAAAAAAGAAATGTACAAGGAAATCAATGCCCTGAAAAGGAATGTAGCAGACTTGCTGAGCTGAAGAATTCATTCAGTGAAATAAAAAGCACAACAGAGAGTTTAGCCAGCAGGCTTGCAGAAGCAGAAGAGAGAACTTCTGACCTTGAAGATGGGCTGTTTGAAATAACACAGGCAGACAAAAAAAAAAAAAGAATCAAAAGCATTGAAGAAAATCTAAGAGAGATATCAGAAAACCTTAAGGGCTCAAATATCTGAGTCATGGGTATTCCAGAAGGGGAGGAAAAAGGAGATTGCATTGAAAACATATTCAACAAAATAGTGGCAGAAACCATCCCAGGTATAGGAAAAGACACAGATCTTCAGATTTGGGTAGCTCAGAGATTCCTAACTGTATTCAACCCAAAAAGGTCTTCTCCAAGACATGTTATAGTCAAATTGGCAAAACTCAAAGACAAAAGAGAATCTTAAAAGCTGCAAGAGAGAAGCATCAAATCACCTATAAGGGAATCTCAATCAGACTAACATCAGACTTTTCATCACAAACCCTAGAAGCCAGAAAGGAATGGGATGATATATTCAAAATACTAAACAACAGAGATTGCCAGCCAAGAATAATTTACCACACAAGGCTATCCTTCTGAAATGAATGGCAAATAGTATATTTCTCAGACAAAAACTGCAGGAGTTTACTACTACATGACCTCCCTTACAAGAAATTCTCAAGGGAGTACTGGGTTTGGTTCCTGAAAAATAACTACCACTGCCATAAGAATTCAAGAAAAATCAAAACCCACTAGTAAAATAAAAATGCCAACGATGAAGAGAAAAAAAAAGTTTATATGCAACCTAAGGAACCGACAAATACAGAAGACAAACAGTACATCAGAAAGAAAGGAACAAAAGACAATTAAGACATCCAAACAAAAATCAATAAAATGCTAGGATTAAATCAATACTTTTCAATAACAATTGTTAAAGTAAAAGGCTTAGATTCCCCAATCAAAAGACACAGACTGGCTGACTGGATTAAAAAGGAGGACCCAACTATATGCTGCCTAGAAGAGACCCACCTCACCCATAAAGACTCACATAGACTAAGAGTGAAAGGATGGAAAAAGATTTACCATGCAAATAGAAAAGAAAAACAAGCTGGAGTAGCTATTCTTATATCTGATAAAACAGACTTTAAACTAAAAACCATAAAAAGAGATAATGAGGGCCACTACATAATGATAAAAAGATTGATCCATCAAGAAGACTTAACAATCATAAATATATACGCACCCAACGTTGGAGCAACCAGATTAATAAAGCAAACTCTATTAGACCTAAAGAAGGAAATAGACACTACTACCATAATAGCAGGGGACCTGAACACCCCACTATCAATATTGGACAGATCATCTAGGCAAAGAATCAGCAGAAAAACACAAGATCTAAACAACATACTAGACCAATTGGACTTGACAGATATCTACAGAACATTTCATCCAACAACCTCAGAATATTCATTTTTATCATCAGCACATGGATCATTCTCCAGGATAGATCACACATTAGGTCACAAATCAAGTGTCAACAAATTCAAAAAAATTGGAATTATCCCATGTATTTTCTCAGACCACAATAGAGTAAAATTAGAAATCAATAACAAACGAAATTCTGGAAACTATTCAAACACATGGAAATTAAACAACATTCTACTTAATGACATATGGGTCCAAGAAGAAATTAAACGGAATCAAAACATTTATTGAAAGTAATGAAAACAATGATACATTATACCAAAACCTGCAGGATGCTGCAAAAACATTCCTAGGGCAGAAATTTATCACTTTAAATGCTTAGTTCAGAAGAAGGGAAAGATTGGAAGTGAACAACCTTAAAGAACTAGAAAAACAAGAACAATCCAAACCCAAAGTTAGCAGCCAGAAAGAAATCATTAAGATCAGAGCAGAACTTAATGAAATTGAAACTGAGAAAATGATACAAAAGATCAATGAATCAAAAAGTTGTTTTTTGAAAAGATAAATAAAATTGAGAAACCATTAGCAAGGCCAACTAAAAAAAATAAAAGACCAAAATAACAAAAATTAGAAATGAAAAAGGTGATATTATAAATGATACCTCTCAAATACAAGGAATCATTAGAGACACTATAAACAACTATTTGCCAACAAATTTGAAAATCTGGAGGAAATGGATAAATATCTGGACACCCACAAATTACCAAAACTGAGACAACAAGATGTAAAAAATCTGAACAGACCAATAACAATAAAAGAGATTGAGGCTGTTATCAGAAGGCTGCCAACAAAGAAAAGTCCAGGACCAGATTCATTCACAGCAGAATTCTACCAAACATTCAAAAAGGAACTGACACCAGTTCTTTACAGACTATTCCAAAATATTGAAACAGAGGCAAAACTCCCAAACTCATTTTATGAAACAAACATCATCCTGATACCAAAACCAATGGATAAAAGAAGCAATAAAACAGGAAATCAAAAAATTTCTTGAAACAAATGAAAATACATGCACAATATACCAAACCCTATGGGGGTACTGCAAAAGCAGTACAAAGAGGGAAGATTATTACATCAAAAAAGTTAAAAGATCCCAAATAACCTAGCATTACACCTCAATGAACTAGAAGAGCAAGAACAAGCCAATTCCAAAATTAGTAGACTAAATGAAATAGAGACCCCCCAAAAATGATAGAAATGTTCACTGAAACAAAAAGTTATTTTTTTAAGTAGGTAAATGAAATTGACAAACATTAGCTAGACTAAGAAAAGTAAAGAGCAAAATATCAAAAATCAGAAATGAAAAAGGAGAAATTACATCTGATTCCTCAGAAATGCAAAGAACCACTAGAGAGTATTATGAACAACTATACACCAACAAATTTGAAAATCCAGAGGAAATAGATAAATTTTTGGACACATACAACCTACCAAGACTGAACCAAGAAGAAATAGAAAACCTGAAGAGACCAATAACAAGCAACAAGAGTGAATCAGTAATCAACAGTTTCCCAACGAGGAAAAGCCCAAGACTAGAATACTTCACTGCTGAATCCTACCAAACTTTTAAAGAAGATGTAGTACCAATTCTTTTCAAACCATTCCAGGAAATCAAAGCAGACAGTATTCCCCCAAATTCATTCTATGGGACTAGCATCATTCTGATCCCAAAACCTGATAAAGACTCAACAAAAAAACTACAGGTCAGTATCCTTGATGACCTCAGATGCAAAAAGTCTCAACAAAGTACTATCAAACAGAATCCAGTAACACATCAGAATGATTATACACTGTGATCAAGTGGGATTTATCCCAAGGATGTAAGGATGGTTCAACATATGCAAATCAGTAAATGTGATACACCACATCAAGAAATTGAAACAGAAAAATCATACAATCATCTCAATAGATGCAGAAGAGGCATTTGATAAAATCCAACCAGAAAAGTATCTCAATGCAATAAATTACATATATGACAAACTCACAATTAACATCATGAATGCGGAAAAGTTGAAAACTTTCCCTCTAAGATAGGAACAAGACAAGAATGCCCACTCTCACCACTTCTATTTAACATAGTTTGGAAGTTCTAACCAAGGTAACTAGGCAGGAGAGAGGAATAATGGGTACCCAAACTGGAAAAGAGGAAGTCATATTTCCCATATTTGCAGATGACAGGATCTTATATATCGAATAATGTAAAGACTCTACTAGAAATCTCTTAGAGCTGATAAACAAATTCAGTAAACTTGCAAGATATAAAATCGAAATACAAAAGTCAGTAGCATTTCTATACACCAAGAAACTAGCCGAAAAAGAAATCAAGAAAAAAATCCCATTTATAATAGCTACTAAAAAAATTAGATACATAGGTAAGTCTAACCAAGGAGGTGAAAGATCTCTACAATGAAAAGATCTCTACGTGACACTGATGATAGAAATTAAAGAGCACACAAAATAATGAGGAGACATTTTCTACTCATGGATTGGTAGAATTTATGTTGTGAATATGTCGATACTACCCAAAGTGATCTACAGATTCAATGCAATCCCTGTCAAAATACCAATGACATTCTTCAAAGAAGTAGAAAAAGCAATCCTCACATTCTTATGGAAGAACAAAACACCTTGAATAGCCAATGCAATCCTGAGCAAAAAGGGTAAAGCAGAAGGCATTATACTACCTGTCTTCAAATTATACTAAAAAGCTATTGTAATCAAAACAGCATGGTACTGGCATAAAGTCAGACACTTGGACCAATGGAACAAAACAGAAAACCCAGAAATAACCCATGTACTTATAGCCAACTAATCTTTGATCAAGGTGCTAAAAACATACATTGGGGAAAGGACAACCTCTTCATTAAATGGTTCTGGGAAAACTGGATAGCCATGTGTAGAAGAGTGATACTGACTGCTGTTTCTCACCATATAAAAAATCAACTCAAACTGATTAATAGCTTAAATGTAAGACCTGAAACTATGAAAATTCTAGAAGAAAACACAGGGGAAAAGCTCCAGGACATAGTACTAGGGCAAAAGTTTTATGAATAAGACCTCAAAAGCACAAGCAACAAAAGCTAAAGGAAAGAAATGTGATTTTAGGAAACTAAAAAGCTTCTGCCAGCAGAGGGAACAGACATCCTACCGAATGGGAGAAAATATTTGCATATTGTGCATATAACAAAGGACTAATATCCAGGATATACAAGGAACTCAAACAACTTAATCGTAATAAATAACTCAATTTAAAAATCACAAGGGAGCTGAGCAGAAATTTCTTTTAAAGGCATGCAAATGACCAAAGGTATATGAAAAAATACTCAACTTCAGTAATCATCAGGGAAATGCACATCACAATCCCATTGAAATACCATCTCACCCCATTTAGGTTGGCTATTTATTTTCAAAAAACAGAAAATGACAAATGCTGGCAAAAAGGTGGAGAAAGAAGAACCCTTATACATTGTTGGTGGGATTGTAAATTAGTACAGCCATTATGGAAAACAGTATGGAGGTTTCTGTAACAACTAAGAAAGAACTACCATATGACCCAGCCATACCACTACTGGATGTGTACCCAAAGAAACAGAAAACATGGTGAAGAGAAATGTGCACTCCCATGTTTATTGCAACTCTGTTCACAATAGGCAAGATATGGAATCAACCTAAATGTCCATCAACAGATGATTGGATAAAGAAAATGAGGTACATATACACAACATGTTTATTGCAACTCTGTTCACAATAGGCAAGATATGGAATCAACCTAAATGTCCATCAACAGATGATTGGATAAAGAAGATGAGGTACATATACACAATGGAATACTACTCAACAATAACAAAAGAACGAAATTCTGTCATTTGCAGCAATATAGGAAAAATAAGTCCTATTGGTATTCAGTTGACCCAGGAATCTATAATTAACAATGATTTACTGCATGTTACCAAACGATTCAAAGAGAGGAGATAAAATGTGCACATTACAAAGAAATGATTAAGTTTTGCAATGATGAATATACTAATTACCCTGAATGTATTGAAATGTCTCTGTACCCCATAAATATATACAATCAATATGTTTCAATAAAATGTTTTTTTAAAAGAAAAAGAATTTACAGGACCCAGTTCCCGACTATGAAGCAAAGAGTGCAATCCAATTTGGTGCTTAGATGTCTGCCTTGATCTGATCTGAACAGTTGATGAGTAGAGAACATGAGTCTAGACCTGAACCTTCTGATTTCAAAGTTTCAGTGAGCAAAGATGACCATGGAGCAATCAGATATATGGTTCCTGAATTAGAATGAGCTTGGAGTGGATCTATATTGAAGACAGAAACACTGGAAGCTATATTAATTAATTAAATCATCCAGAGAAAGTGATCAGTTTTGAGGCTAGAGCAGTAAAAGGAAAGCCAGGAGAAAACTATGTAATGAAAGCCAGGAGAAGACAGGGTTTTCAGTAGAGAAAGTTTTATAGAGATCAAGTAATATCAGACTCAAAAATGCATATTGGTTAGTAGCAAGTAGTGCATGGCTTACCCTGAACTCGATGGATTCGTAGCATTGGAATGTTGATTGCCCTGGTGTAATGTTTACTCATTTGTCTTGAAAATATTTTTCTAGGCACGTTAGTCCCACTTATGCAATACTTCTTAGAGACTTTAATATGCTAGTGTACATTATGAATCTCTTGTATAGATTACCTCAAAGTTATTTGATCTAGGAACTCTTTGATGTTGTTTTAATGTCTTTTAGGATTAGTGTTACCTAGAATGCATTTTAGAAAACATTGCAGTGTACCAATCTTTAAAGAGTTCAATTACAAAGAAGAGAGGTATGATAGTAACTAGTGAGAATACATAGCATTGAGTTCAAACTACAGGATACTTATATTGTGAACATATTATAGATATCGATATAGAAAGGTTGGTATTACAGGAGGGAAGCTTCTTGGAATCCCTGAAGAAATGAAAGAGCATAGAATCCTGAGAGCAAGTTTATTTATGAACAGAGATAAGAAAGTAAAAAAAGGATGCAGATTGTTGAGAGCAGTGAATCAGTTTCCCCATTTAGTGAAGAAGAAAAATAGCTTTTCTTATAGACAAAAAATTAGAAAAGACTGCATTGTGCTTTTTTTTTTTCTTTTTTGTCTTTTTTCGTGACCGGCAACGGATCACAACCGCAGTGTCGTGCCTGTACTGGACCGGAACCGGCAACGGGATCACAACCCTCGGTGTTGCGCCCTCACCTCGCTCAGCCAGTGAGCGGCCGGTCTGTATGTGGGA
>NW_007730628.1:90231-90612 GCF_000696425.1 Galeopterus variegatus
GTTTCCTAAAAATGTATTTTCATGAAAGATGTCAGTATCTGCTTTAACTAGCTCAGAAGCTCTTCAGTATATAAAAGCTCATGCTATATTTATCAACCCTTAATGATATTTTTTTAGAGGCCACTTCAATAGTTTTTTCACTGAGTTTTACATTTTGCTTATTCTGAAAATTTTCCCTAGTATCATCTCTACTTATCTTTCTACTATCTTCAGGGTAGTTAGTACAAAGACCTCATGAAAGCCTTTAGAAATAAACAGGAAACAGCAGTTAGAGTTTCAGATATGAATCTTTTAGGTTCAAAGTATCTTCTAATTTTTTTTCACAAACTGGAATTCTCTGATGAATCTCTTCATCCTTTTATCTAATTTGTCTATATTTTT
>NW_007730628.1:92443-93133 GCF_000696425.1 Galeopterus variegatus
ATGGATTGTGGATTGATGCTGATCACCTTAGTCTGGTTATGTACTGATCTGGCTCAAGCTTGGGTTGCAGGTGTAATTTGCCTCTAGTTTGTCCCTGTTGCTAGGATATGGTCTGCAGGGCACTTAATAAGAGCCTGGCATACCATTGTCTCTTTAGCACCAAAGAGGACTGTAGAAATTTCTGCTTTGCAGAGAAACCTTATCATTTGAGCCTCCTTCCTTCTTCAATTTTAGAATTTGGCAAACGTCTTGATAATGAGTCTTAGCAGTACCCAGGTCAGCAATTGCCAACATGGAAATAGTAGTTGAAGATTGTCCATGTCAATTCACCACTCCAAGAGCTTTCAGCTACTCCTCTGGTCTGAATGTTTGTGTACCCCTAAAATTCATATGTTGAACCTAATTACCAGTGTGATCACATTAAGAGGTAGGTCCTTGGACGGTGATAGATCATGAGGGTAGAGCCTCACAAATGGGATTTTTATTCTTATAAAAGAGGCTCCAGAGTGTTGTTTTGTTCCTTTCATCATGTGAAGACACAGAAAGAAGACATCTTTTATGAACTAGGAAGTGGGCCCTCACCAGACACTGAATCTACTGGTACCTTTATCTTGGACTTCCTGCTTCTGGATCTGTGAGAAATAGATTTCTGTTGTTTATAAGCTACCCAGTCTATAGTACTTTGTTATA
>NW_007730628.1:93539-97945 GCF_000696425.1 Galeopterus variegatus
GATCTGTGAGAAATAGATTTCTGTTGTTTATAAGCTACCCAGTCTATAGTACTTTGTTATATCAGCCTGAATAGACTGACAGCTCCAACCTGAGACTCTTATGTATCTTTCTGCTAGTGAGTCTTTTGAGATAGTGGGAAACTGTGGGAAATCTCACATTGCTTTTCAAAGATTTTGGTTTAACCCCTTGTTTTCCTCAGTTCTGTAGCTTTAGAATTCAGCAAATGTCTTGAGGGGAAAACTTGTCTGCAAATCTCTAATTTAGGTATTCTAGTCCTTTGTAAGCAGCAAAAATGTTGTGGTTTCTTTCACCCCAGTAGTTATTTTTGGCCTGGACCTAACCTAGATTCTCAGTCTATTGCCCATGCCTAGGTTTGGCAAATGTCCCCAGGGGCAGCTGCATGCATATCCTCATCTCACTATTAAAAGGTTGTGCTTTTTCTGCAATTTTATTTCCTTTAGTCCTCATTGCTTCACAGAACTCTGGTATCTTTAAACATATGTTTTTTCTACCTTTTTTACTTCTCCTAGTTATTCTTATTGGAAGCATTCACCTTTAGAAAATTATGTCATTTTATCTAGCTTCATCTTGATACCAAAACCAGACAAAACTAGCACAAAAATAGTAAATTACAAAGTAATCTCACTTATAATTATGGATTAAAAATAAAATACATAAAACTTTAGCAAGTCAATTCTTAGTGTATTAAGAAAGCAATTTAGCACTACTATGTAGGATTTATTCCAGTAATGCAAGGATGGTTTGATATTTTAAAATATCTATTAATATAATTGACCATGTTACTGAGAGATGAAGTATCTTGCTTGATATATTCTAGAAAGGCATTGTATAACATCTGGACTGCATTCTTGATTTAAAAACAAAATTTACTAAAATACAAGCAGTTTGATGTTTCAATAACATGATAAAGAGCATCAATTTGAAATTCAGCAGCTGCCATAGTTTTAACAGTAGAACACTAAGAACATTTATTTACATTAACATCGGAAGTGGGGTGAAGATGCTTCTCACCAATGCTTTAGAGGTTCTATCAAATAAATAAGATAAGAAAAGAATAAATTATAAATATGTAATGAACTGCTATTGTCTTAGTTCATTTGTTCTATAGCAAAATACCTTCAAATGGGTAATTTATAAACAACAGAAATTTATTTCTCACAGTCTGGAAACTGGGAAGTTCAAGATCAAGGCATCAGTATATTTGGTGTCTGTTGAAGGCCTGCTTCTTATAGGTACTGCCTTCTGTGTCCTCACATGGCAGAGAGGGCAAAAAGAGGCAAACTTGCTCCCTCAAGTTCTTTTATAAGGCCACTAATTTCACTCATGAGGGCAAAGCCCTCATGACTTAATGACTTCCCAAAAGGCCCCACCTCTTAGTACTATTGCATTGGGGGTTAAATTTCATCATGCATTTTGGAGGAAAACAGACAATCAAACCTTAGCATATCCATATTATCATTATTCATAAATCATTATTGTCTAATTGGATAACCCAATAAAATCCACTGAAAAATAATTAGGACTAGTAAGAATTAAGTTTAGGTGGTTCACTTAGAAAACAAATTAGCTTCTCTTATATATCACATAGAAAATATACAGCCAAAAATGCCCTATCCACTAAGATATAATTTCTCTATGCATAAGATATAATTTCTCTGTGCATCTACTTAACAAGTAATATGTAGAACTCATGTGAAGAATACATCACAGAGTAGTATAAAAGAGACTTTGCTATGTACAAATACATTCAGTGTTCCAGGATGAGAATATTTTATTTTGTAGAGAGGTTCTCCAAGATTAATCTAGTTGCACTG
Source organism: Galeopterus variegatus (assembly GCF_000696425.1). Taxonomy (NCBI): domain Eukaryota; kingdom Metazoa; phylum Chordata; class Mammalia; order Dermoptera; family Cynocephalidae; genus Galeopterus; species Galeopterus variegatus. The sequence continues at coordinate 95,376 of NW_007730628.1, forward strand.
AGTACCAGGTGAATTTGATGGGGCAGAGGTATCTTAACAAAATAATTCTAAATTTCAGTTGGAAGCAAAAGTGGACAATATTTGCTAAAAAATGTGAAAAAGAAACTTAATCTGTGTGGTCTTTTCTTATCAAATATAGAAATGTTATTATAAAACAAAGTAATTTAATGTCCCTATCAAACAGATTAAAATAACACAATATAAAATCTATAAATAGTTCAAATTCTATGTAAGAATTTAATATATGATTAAGATGACCGTGAGCAATTGCTATTGCCCCTACTATTTACATATATTTATAAAAAGAAGGTTAAATTCATACCTCATATACCAAAGTGAATTTTAGATCAAATAAATGTTTCCATTTTTTTTTTTTTTTTTAAAAGATGACTGGTAAGGGGATCTTAACCCTTGACTTGGTGTTGTCAGCACCACGCTCAGGCAGTGAGCGAACCGGCCATCCCTATATGGGATCCGAATCCGTGGCCTTGGTGTTATCAGCACCGCACTCTACCGAGTGAGCCACAGGCTGGCAAATGTTTCCATTTTTAAAAAGAAAGAAATTAGGAGGAAACCATTAAAATATTGGCAGAGTTTACTATAATATAAAAGTAATATAATATTATTTTTCTAGAATAAAAGTGTCACCTTTCTAAGGATGACACTAAGATTGAAATCATTAAGGAAAAGGTTGATTATTTGACTATATACAATGATTTTTAAAGAGCCTGAAGGGAATTAATAAATAGAATGCAAGATCATCATCAAAATTAACTGCAGTAAATATTCCCAATGGCTAATATCTGATATATATAACACATATTAAATTGTTTCCAATTTAATAACAAAAAGACACACAACTTAATGGAAAAATTAGCAAAACTTGTGTGTAAGCAGGCAGAAAAGAAGAAAAACAAATGACTAATGATAACCTGAACAATGTGTAACTCTCATAATAAGACATACATGTTAAAGTTTGTGATATTTTTGGTCATAAACTTGCCAAAAGTAAATTAAGAAATGATAACTTTCAATATTTCTGAGAAATATTTTTGGAAGTAGATAATCTGATACATTGTTGGTAGGGTCTAAATTGGGTATAGTCTTTTTGGAGATTGGTTTTACAGTATACCTCAGAAATCCCTTAAAACGTGCTTACCTTTTTGCCATGCAGTTCCACTTTTGGAATTCTATTTTAATGAAATAATCATGTGTATATCATGAAATTCAGATATATGTATGTTCAACACAGTATTGTGGTTTGTACATTCAGGAGTTGGTTTAAATTTAATGTCCAATAAACAGGTGTGTTAGCTAACTAAGTTATTGCATATTTATATAATGTCATTCATTTATTAAATTAATGTAGATATATATTTATTCATTTAAAATATGTTCATTATTTCTTAATTGGAAAAGCAGATTGCAAAGAAGTATATATAATATGGTTCATTTTTATTAATATGCATGTACACATGTTAATCATCTACATTATATATAGTAAAAGTCTAAAATTATATACTCTGGTTAAACTGTGCTCATCTCTATGTAGCTTTTAGTTTTTCATCTTTGTTTATCTGTGTTTTCAAAAAATTTTTCTTTCATGAAACATTTGCTGCTTTTATAATCCTGGGGGCAGGGGAAGGTGATATTTAGAATCATTCTTATCTCTTTGAAAACTAATTTATATTTTTTAAAAAAACCACTTTTAATGAAGAAAGATTTTTTTCAAATGTGTTTCAATTTTTGGAGGGAAAATGGCCAATAGTATTTTGGCCATTATGTCTGTCCTAGTATTGTACAGTTATTTGAATGAGTAAGATCTTGTAGTATCATACAAAAAAAAAAAAAAAAAAAGAAAGAAAGAGTCGAAAGTCAAAGCCATCCTGAATGGGTATTTCCTATATTCACCTTCCTTGCTTTTTTTGTTTTTCTGTGCTTAAAAAATAATAGTGGCACCCAAATAAATGTTACTGTTTATATGTGCCATGTACATGGCTCCTATATATACAATAGCTATCATATGTCAACTTTATACTTCGTGCTCTTTAATTTAACCTCTAGGTCATTTAGAAGCAGTTATGTGGATCAAACGGTGTTTGTCTAACTCAAAGTGCATGCTTTTTCCACCTGTAGAGCTGTAACCTTTCTTCCAGGGCTATACTGTAAGTAATTAATGTAGTTTTTTTCCCCCCTCTTGTTTATTCTAAGCTGCTATTGCTACCTTAATACTATGTAACCTCTCAGTGTGGATTGAGTTGATCCTACCATTCAGAGTACAGAACTACCTTACCATGTACCATTCAGAATCAAGGTGGGAAGTAATGGACAGCCCTAAGTCCTCAATATTGCTTCCATAAATGCCATGTTTCTGTCTTGTCTAAAATAGAGATCTCTTTCTGAAGCTACACTTTCAAAAATCAGTTGGATTCACCAAACATTATATATGCTAGAATCAGGTAAGTATGATTTCTAAAACTATTCCGTTTTTTCACAGACAGCAAAATAGATTGCCCAGCTTTTGTGTTCATGCTCCCCAGAATGCTAGATAATTTCATGGAACTCCATAT
>NW_007730628.1:98159-121241 GCF_000696425.1 Galeopterus variegatus
TTTTTGTGGCCCTTTACCAATTTCTCACATTTGTGTACTTGATTGAGGAAAAGGGAGGATGGTAATTAAGAAATATCCACTGTGTTTCAGATGCTTTACATGTGTTTTATGTCATTGCAATTAATGAAGACTCAAAATACCCCAATTAGATAAGTATTATTAATACATTTTACTGATGAGAACATGAACTCAGGGAGGATTTGTACTTTGTAAGGGATACAGGAAATAGGTGGACAATAGCTATCATATGTCAACTTTATACTTCGTGCTCTTTAATTTAACCTCTAGGTCATTTAGAAGCAGTTATGTGGATCAAACGGTGTTTGTCTAACTCAAAGTGCATGCTTTTTCCACCTGTAGAGCTGTAACCTTTCTTCCAGGGCTATACTGTAAGTAATTAATGTAGTTTTTTTCCCCCCTCTTGTTTATTCTAAGCTGCTATTGCTACCTTAATACTATGTAACCTCTCAGTGTGGATTGAGTTGATCCTACCATTCAGAGTACAGAACTACCTTACCATGTACCATTCAGAATCAAGGTGGGAAGTAATGGACAGCCCTAAGTCCTCAATATTGCTTCCATAAATGCCATGTTTCTGTCTTGTCTAAAATAGAGATCTCTTTCTGAAGCTACACTTTCAAAAATCAGTTGGATTCACCAAACATTATATATGCTAGAATCAGGTAAGTATGATTTCTAAAACTATTCCGTTTTTTCACAGACAGCAAAATAGATTGCCCAGCTTTTGTGTTCATGCTCCCCAGAATGCTAGATAATTTCATGGAACTCCATATTAGTGATAGAACAGAACTCTGTCTAAAAGTTGCCCTTGTGTTTTATTTAAGAAAGGTAGGGAATCTGTATATGGAGAGAACTGGAAAGAAAAAGGCAAAAACTTTCAAGTTCTCTTACACTTTGAAATCCCCAGTTTCTCTTAGTTTTCAGGGATATTTTATGACCACATCATAACAGAAATGGATACCCAACAGGCTAGGGCATTGTCTAGGGTGCATGTGTGTGTGAGAAAGAGAAACAGAGAGACAGAGAGACAGGAAGATTATGGAGTATGAGTGTGAGTGTGAGTGTTTGTTTAGGTGGGGGAGAGTGTACTAGATTACACTCATTGTTAAACAGTGAATGCTCAGTGGGGAAAATTACTGAATTCTGCAACCATTTTTTCCCTTGATGTTTTGGTGACCAAAGCGATCTACCTATTTTCATGAGGCACCAAGAAATGACTGTAATCATAAGGTTTTACCCAGTTAGAGTTTTAAAATGTTACCATGTCCCAAGAGTTAACAGATGAGGTAGGCATACAAGCATTTTTTTCAGGCTCTAATTGTATAATTTACAATTGCATGCACAGTTACCCATTTTGCATGCTCAGCAAAAAGAGCATATTTTTGAGAATTTATCCTTTTTATCCTGATAATTATCTTTCAGAAATGCTTGAGAGAGAGGAAATGCTTTCTCAAGTAACAAACTCAGAGGAGGGAATCCTGAATTTGTTTTATGTGTCTGCTGTTAATGTTGATTTATATAACCTGGGGCAGGATCTCTCATAATCTACCCTGGTTTCTGGGTTAAGTGTGGAAATTCTTTCCATTTCCTTGTCTAAGAATACAAGGATACCTATCCCTGGGTAGTTGATGGGCCAACTTGAAGGGAAAGTTATTTTCCACATACAAGTTCCTGAAATTCTTCCTATCTAAAACCCTTTTAAAGCTGACATTTCTGTTAGCACTCTATTTAATTCAATGAACTGCTGTCATCTCAGGACTAACCAAGTGATTCTGCTACTGAGAAACTGTCAGTACCTCCTAGTAAATACAAAATATTCTCTGTGGCCATTAAGACTTTCCATAGTGGGACTTCAAACTACTTTTTGTCTTTATCTTTCTATTTTCTGTTTACCAAAGATACTTCTCCCAAACTGAACTAATACTCTTTGTCAAGCATGCTCAACTGTTTTCTACTCTCGATCTTTTTTCACATGCCTTTTTCTCTACTTTTTCTGGTTCTGCCCTTTAACTATATCTATTGAAATCTTCCCCATCTTTCAAGGCTCATTTCAAATACCGCACCTTCCATGAAGTCCTTTTCAGTTCTGCTAACCAGATGTGACACCTTCCATCTTATGGCATTTCTTTTACATCACTAACCTAATTCTACCTTCGGTGGGATGTATCATTCATTTGTTTTTGTTTTATTTTATTTTTATTGACATATAATTGCTTGTACATATCTGTGGAGTACAGCATTGAATGTCAATACCTGTGTGCAATATCTGATGCTCAAATCAGGATAATTAGTTTATTCAACATTATACAATGTAATCGTTTTTTGTGGCCCTTTACCAATTTCTCACATTTGTGTACTTGATTGAGGAAAAGGGAGGATGGTAATTAAGAAATATCCACTGTGTTTCAGATGCTTTACATGTGTTTTATGTCATTGCAATTAATGAAGACTCAAAATACCCCAATTAGATAAGTATTATTAATACATTTTACTGATGAGAACATGAACTCAGGGAGGATATGTACTTTGTAAGGGATACAGGAAATAGGTGGCGGGGACAGGATTTAAACAGATTTGTTTGGCTTTAAATTTTTTTCCATTATACAATCCTGCCTACTAGATTGATTGCCAGCTGTGGACTGTGAACCCTGTGGGTAGAGACCTATTTCTGTGTACAGTGTAGCACCTTGCACGAAATTGTGCACAATAAATTTTTGTGGAGTTTACTTGTTTTGAATAATAAAGTAAGTGAATTCTTGCTTGGGGTTGAAAACAATTTTTGGATCATATGTAAAATGATCATTTATTTATTTATTATTTATTTATTTATCATTAAAAATTATCATTTATTTATTAAAAAGAGAAGTCATAACCTACTATTCTGAGATAAGAACCAAAAGTTTGTTCAAGGTAAAATTCTAAATTGCTCTTTCTCCTTTCATAATCTCTCAAGTTTCCCTAAATAAAAAAGACTATTGTTCAAGTGTCAGAATTTTAATTATAAAAATGCCTTGCATTCATTTATCACTTTGTAATATTCAGACTTCTTTAACGTATTATTATCTCATTTTTTTTTAAACAACCTTTACAATATATGGATAGTTACTATTCTTACCATTTGACAAATGTGGAAACTGAGGCCTAAAGTGGTCTTGCCCATGGTCAGAAAATTAATCAATATTGGCGCTCGATTCTGTCTTTTTACCTTGGGTTGTGCTTTTTCCACTATATTAAGCTGTCTCTTATTATTTAATAACAGCTACTATCTTTTGAGTACATACCATATACCAGGTACTATGCAAACCGTCTTCTCCCTCTCTGTCTCTCTCTCTCTTTCCATGTGTGATTTTTGTGCACACACACACATACATATATACATATATTTATATGTATATATATTCTAATATATATGTGGGATTAGGGTTTATATATGTATATCCTCATTTCTTGCAACAAATTTGCAAAGAAAACCTATTATTATCCCATTTTATAGATGATAAAAGTGAAACAAATTACTCATCCAGAGGTAGTGGATCTGGGGTGTGAACTGCCTTTAAAGTCCAAGCGTCTTTTTACTTGGCTACACTACCTTTAAGTTAAGAGGAGCAATAGGCTGTGTTTTCCAGAGCCATCATTTAAATGCCTTTTCCCCTGTGGGATTTTTACTCAGAGTTATTTTGTTAGTGTATAAAATTTTAGTCACTGTGACCAGAACAATTCCTAGTAAGGGAGATAAATTGTGGTAACATCCTCATAAAGTGGGAATTCAACTCTGTTTGGTAATGGGAAGGATACCAGTAAGTGGATTGTCTGTTTCTAACCTAACCTGAGTTCCCTATTTGACATCTCATGTGGAAATTCTCTCATCTACTAGTAATAATGATCCTCTAAGTTGACTCAATCCCTATGGCTTTCTCTGCAACAAAATAAGGAAGGTTCAGGTGTCATTAAGGGACCAGATGGATCAGAGCCTTCAAGATACAGCCACATTTTTCTTCAAATTAATTACATAGGTAGAGCCAGTGTCCAAGGCATTTTTTTTTTTTTCTGGGATGGGACAGATGTTACTGATTTGGTAATAATTTCTCTGCCTACCAAGAAATTGATTTATGTTTCCTGTTTATATGCTGTTAACATTTACATTATTTGAACTATATAGAGTCCATTATTAAAATCAGCAAATTAGCTTCTTATTAGTGTGGTATTAGGGTTTTGAGTTTAGTTAATCACTTAAATCCTTTAGGGGTTTTATATTTCTTCAAAGATATCTTTGTGTGTTGAGCTATTACTTAGCACTTTTTCTCCCCACAAAACTACTGTTACCAACAGCCACAGCTGTTCTTTTGGTGGTATGCAGCTAGTATTCTTTTGCCTCTTTAATGATACCTTTAAACCTTCTCCTAATCTTACAGTTATTAAATAAAAACTTAAACATGTTTGATTCCAAATACTTAGAACCATTTACTTCTAATCCTGCTTTCGCTGATGTGATAAGGTAGAAAATAAGGAGAACTTTGAATTTAAAGGACTGTAAAACCTGCGGTTACATCTCCATGTTTGATGTCTTGTTTAAGAGTTCAAGAGCCAGTGAGAATCTCTTAGATACTGCTGTACCTGGTCACTTTAGTATCTCTGATATCTTTATGAGATGGAGAGAAGACTGCATTGATTCTTTCTCATTGGTGCTGAGGTGGTGGAATGCTGGGTATTAGAGGACAAAACAGTTATTTCAATGTTGCTTGTAAGAGCAAATAATTAAAAATCTTAACTGTGTAAAGATAGACAAATGGCTGTATAAACCATGACACTATTGTTCAATGAAATATTGTGCATTTATTAAAACATTTTATGAAGATTAAATTATAACCTTGCAAAATATTTATAAAATGATATTAAATAAAAGAAGCAGAATGAAATTTTTATAAACAAAATATTGCGAGTGTGTAAAAACTCTAAAAACATGTTCATAATGGGAAAAAAGTTAAGCAGGAAATATATTAAATGTAAATACCTGTGTTAGTAGTATAGCTTCTTATTTTTCTTCAAAATTGTCAGTATTTTATAATTTATTTTGTTTTTGTCATTTAAAAAATCTAAACATTTCCTATACTTAAAAAAGTTCTAAATCTTTATAGAGCCTTGTTCAGATTTTCTTTTGCTTATAAATTACAATAGTAAAGGGGAAAAAAATTCACATTTTTAAATTCTTTCATGTGCGAGTCTCCTTCATTTGGCTCATTTTTGTCTGCAAAGTAATCCCTTTTTTACAGATTAAATTTCAGTATAGAGAAGTTAAATCATTGCCTAAGATCACAGAAATAATATGTGGCAGAGTAGGGATTCAGATCGAGGTCCCTCTGATTCCAAAGCCTATGTTGTTTTGCTATAGTAAACTAGTTGCTCTTCTACAATCTCAAAGATGCCTGGAGTATGTAGGAGTTCTGTGGGATTGAGGTTTAGTAGTGAAGTCCTAGGCAAAGGGGTTGAGAAGCATAATCAAGATTAGCCTAGATCAGGGACAATAAATCAGACTACTCAGAGTGTGTGGTCATTGTATAAAAGAGCACCAATGGAAGAACATAAGGCAGAGTTTCCCTTTGTTTCCATGTGTACCTTCCAAGAACACTAGAACACCGGTTTGTATGTTACTCTCTCTGTTCAGAAATTTTTAATTATTCCTACTCCTTCAAGAGTAGCTCCTATTCATATTAAATATATTGCTTATAATTCTCTTACATAAAGATACGACTTCAGCCAAGTATGTCTGTTCATTGTTCCAAAACATACTATGCTTATTCCTGGCTGTAGACTCTTGTTCATGGTTTTCCTTCTCTTTGGAATGACTTCTCATCTCACTTTCAAATCTTTCCTTCCTTTTAAATACAATTTAAAGTGTATTTTTCCAATGAAGTCTTTCAGGTCTGGTCCTGTTTCCCCACAATTCATACCCCAAGGATTTGACTTACTTGTGAATTCCTTTAGATCTCATTGTCTCCATTCTCTGCTTGAAACTTAAGATATATTATCTTAAATTATTTTTTTTCTGTATATTCCCTTTATCATCAACTAAGGTTATGAATTCTTTGAAGGAAAGTGTCTTCAACTTTTTAATATGTCCAACATTGAGTAGGTATCCAGTGAATGTTATTAGATTTGTCTGACAGAGACATAATGCATGGAACAGTGACCTACAACTGAGATGACTGCCGTCACATGATATCTTCTATTCTCATTACAGTTATTTATTACTAATTGATTTTGATTTGCAATTTCATTTTATTAATAATGAGGTTGGGAAAGCAATAAAAAGCCATTTATCCAAGTTCCCAAGGAAGAAAATATTGCTTAGGAAAATTGTAGTTAGGTCATTCTAAACTACATTTTTACTTCTTTGACAAGATGGCAACTTTGAGCCTGCAAATTGGTGCCAGGATACTTCAGTATATCTATTGCACATGTTGTGGGGTGAGGAGTTCACAGTTAAATGAACAGGAATCTGGTACATGCCACTGTTCTGCAATACTTTCATGGTGGTTTGTAGCCACAGTTTTAATATGGTTTAGTAAGAGCTTGAACTTCTCCAAACAAATAACACAAAGTATTGTATATCAGACACAGTGCATACTTGCCTTTGGGGACTCCTCCTCCTTTGAATTAGCAACTGCATGCTTGTTGCTTTTTTGCTACTTGGCTGAAGATGAGGTCCACTCTTTTTTTAAGGAAGAACTACCTTCTTAAAAAAATTATTAGGGATGTGTGTGTGTGTGGACATGCTAAGACAAAAAACAAATGTTTATCCTGCAATGCTTCCCTGAATGCATTATTTTATATTTTTAGAAAGGGTTTCTGTTAAGGACATCTACTTGTTATTTTTATTTTATGGAGGATAATTTGACTGCATTTATAGGATTCCTGCCAATGAATGATTTGCTGTCTTTAACTGTTCCAAGATGATAACAGAACATAGAAGTTTTATATTGTGTGTTTGCCTATGTGTGTTTTGTTTTATTTTAGTAGGTTACTATTTTTTATTTTTAAGTTTTATTTAATTGTTGTGTGTCTTACAACTCCTTTGGAAGGTAGTCTCGGGGTCAAGAGGTAACAGGGACCTGAAAATGTGAAGCTGTCTTTCGTCAGACAAACATGCCCTAGTGCCACACACTCATGAAGTTTAACATGAACCCTTTGTAAAGGTAATTTTCTTCTGCACCTATTTTTCCTAGATGTGAGCATAGATTTCAGCTGGAACTGTGTAAAATGTAAGGATTTTTTTCTAGAACTATATTCTAGATGCCATGTTGACAATATATTTCTGATCTTATAAAACAGACACAGTGACTCCTGTAGTACCTTATATTAGTTGAGACCCCTGAAAAAATGTGTTTTTTAAACAGTCCATTCATTCTTTAGAAAAGGAAATAACTTTTTAATGTGCCTTTTTAAATTGAAGAATAACAAACATAGAAAAGTGAACAAATCATAAGCTTACAGTCTGATGAATTTTCACAAGATAGGCATACCTGAGTGACCAGCACGAAGATCAAGGAACAGAACATTACTAGTTTCCTGGAAGACCCTTCTACCTGCTCCCTACCCAACACCCCACCCCCATCTTTACCTTTCTCTCCGAGGGTAATCATTATCTGTATTTCTAATAACATAGCTTGATTTTGCCTGTTTGTGGAATGATACAGTATGTACTCTTTTCTCTTATTTCTTAAGTTCAGCATTATGAGATTAATCCACTACATGGAGAAGTTTGTTCATTCTCATTTCTATACAATATTCCATTAAATAAAAATTTTTTTATCCATCCTAGAGTTGTTGGACATTTGAGTAATATCCAATTTTTGGTAATTACAAATAGTGTTGCTTTGAAATTTATTGCATATGTTATTTTGGTGAACATATTTATTTTGAGTACATACTTTCGAGTGAAATTGCTGTGTCATATGGTTTGATAATATCCAGCATCCTGCCAAACAATTTTCCAAAGGATTATACCAATTTGTAGTCTGACCAGTAGCATATTAGAGTTCCAGTTGAGCCACGTCCTTGCTAACATTTGAGTTTATCTGTCTTTTTTATTTTGATGATTCTATTTGGTATATATTGATATTACACTGGTGTTTCAATCCCCATTTTTCTGAGGACTAATGAAATTAAACAATATTTCATATGCTTGTTGGCCATTTGTGTATACTCCTTTATGATGTAACTGTTCAAGTCCATTGCCCATTTTTCTCTTGGGATATCTGCCTTTTTCTAATTGGTTTTAAAAAGTTCAATGTGCATTTAGTTCAGCAAAGTACACAGAATCCAAAGATATCCACATCCTAATCCCCAGAACCTTTAAATATGTTACATGTCAAAATAGACTTTGCAGGTATGATTAAATTAAGGGTCTTGAGATAGGGAGATCATGTATGGACTCAATGTAATCTCAAGTGTCTTTATGAGAGGGAGATAGGAGTGACAGAGAAGACATAGTGACAGAAGTAGAGGTCTGATTGATGCAGCTAGGAGCCAAGGAATGTGGGCAGCCTCTAGAAGCTGAAAAAGGCAAGGAATGGATTTCCCCCTAGAGCCTCCAGAAGGAATGCAGCCTCTAGTTTAAACACCATATTACCCATTTTGGACCTCTGACCTCCAGAACTGTAAGATAATAAGTCGATGTTGTTTTAAGCCACTAAATTTGTGGTAATTTGTTACAGCAGCAATAGGAAGCTAATACATCTGCTCCCAACTTTTTGGTCTTCAGATTCCTTTATGCTATTAACTGTTATTTAGGACTCCAAAGAGCTTTTGTTTATGCTGGTAATATCAATATTTATCATATTAAAAATTAATAGTAAGATATTGTAAAAATATTTATGAATTTATTTTTAAATAATAATAATGCACCCATTATTTATTAACATGAATAATATAATTTTAAGAAAAGTAATTATTTTCCCAAACAAAAGAAACTTGGTGAGAAGAGTGGTGTTTTATATTTTTGTACATAATTTTAATATCTGGCTTAATAGAAGATGGATATCTCAAATTTGCTTCTGCATCAGTCTTTTGAAATATATTGTTCTGGTTGAAGTGTATGAGAAAATCTGGCCTTGTAGATATGTAAGTGGATAATGGAGGAGGAGTACTTAAATAATCTTTTCAGGTAATTGTTGATATTATTTAATACTGAAGCAAAACTTGACACATAGTAGTTTCTTAAAGGTTAGTTGCAAAGTGCATTCTGAAACCAATCAATGAATTTTTTATATTTTGTTACCATAATAGTTTATTCATGTATTTTTTACTTTGAATATAACTTGTACTCATGCATGATTTTGTAGCATCTTTCATCGATTATTTAGAAAATGTTGGCTCACTGAGTTATGCTGATCTTTCAAATGTTGACATGTTTTATTATATAATATTTTTAAAAATCACGTTCTTTAATATTACCACCAGTCTCATAAAAAAAGTCTTTAGGTATTGGGAAGCTATCTCATGGTGGCAGATACTAGTTTTCCAAAATTCTAAATTTTGCTTGTGAGCTTAAGACTTGTCTTTGCAACTATATCAGTTGCTTTCTTTGAAGTGGCAGGTTTATGTCTTTCCTTTATAAGAAAATGCCTACCAGATACCCAAGTCTGAATAACCAGTTTGTCTCCTAGCTATTCTTTCAAGTAAAATTGGCGTTCATTGAAAAAGGGACTATTTTAGCTTGAAATTGAAACACGCACACATATGCTTTTCTTTGAGATAAGCATCATACTTTGGTATGCAACACAAGTGTTTTCTGCATACTTCCCAGTTTGTCACAAAGAATATTAAAAAGGTATGTACTCAAGTGCTGAAATTTAATATTTGGTGCTTCATCAAAATTAATAATATTTGGTGCTTCATCAAGGATATTTTTATATGAAACTGACTTTTGTTGTATTGTGAGTGCCTGGCAGTGAAGAACACAAATAATACTAGTACAGTTTGGTACCATGACCTTAATTCATGCTCAGGCACTAGTAGTTTTGCCTTTTTGTTGTATTGTGAGTGCCTGGCAGTGAAGAACACAAATAATACTAGTACAGTTTGGTACGATGACCTTAATTCATGCTCAGGCACTAGTAGTTTTGCCTACGATTGCTATAGCACCATCCGTATAAATGTCAACATAGTAAAAAAGACAAGTAACATATTAGTATTATTACAAAAACTGTTTTGACCTTGTGGACCCCTTGAAGAGGTCTAAAGTGTTCCTAGGCACACACCACAATTTGAGAACTGCTATTCTACTTAACAGTCTTTTATAGGATATATATATATATATATAGCAAATATTTTCTGCTAGTTTCTGGCTTGCCTTTTCACTCTCTAAATGGTGTCATTTGATGATAATATTACCCTTTAAGAAGTATAAATTTATTTTCTAATATAATTTTCAAAATTAAACTTTTTTCCCTTCCAAAGGAATTGCAGTATTGGTCACAGCAAGTTTGTCATATTATCATTTCCCTATTCTACTTGTCTGTGCCATACTCTGTTTCCCAGTCTTTCTGTTTTCTTCCCTAGCTCAGTGGGGATAGATGTCCATTCTACAGTGTTGGTATATGTGGTCTCTGCTTCTTACAGCTCTGAGTTCTTTAGTTATATGTATTAAGCATTCTTTGCTTTATCGTTCAAACATTGCAGTTAACCTAAGTGTTCATGATATTAATTGATAGTTCAGAGAGGAAAAGGGAAAGACCATAAAAGTAAATCTCAAATATTTACATGAAGTTAGATTTCTCTAGATCATAGATGTGTTCTCATTAACAGTTGTAAGCCTATAAGAATTTTATTTCAAGAAATGAGTATTCAAGATTGTTCCAAAATCAACAAAACTTTATATGTAGTGAATGATAGCACAGCCTAACACATAGTAAGAATTTAATATTAGCTATGATATTCATACTAGATAATATTAAAACTTATGTAATAGATATTATCATTAAAATGCTTCTATAATATATATGAGGCATTAGTTATTTCGAGGTGATTAAAGGAATAGTATTGATATGCTGCGCTGCAGGTGGTAAAGGAAATATGAGATTCCTGAGGGGACATTTAATTGTGATCTTTCTTTAGGGTTTCCCTTTCCTTTAGCAGTGGTCCACAGGGATCCTTCCAGTGTTTTTTGTTTATATCTTTACCTTCCTGATGGAACCTGGCTCCCAAGGGAGGGAGTGAGTCTAATGAGCTTAAGCTTTATCACTTTAATAGTACTGCTTAAAACTCCAGTCCTAGTCCAGCTCTGGTGTTATTTCATGGTCGCAGTCTACTGCAAATGTTATGACTATGTCTAGCCCTAGTCATAGGTATTCTGTGCTATTGAGGGAAGATTTCTCGATCTGGTGCCATTGTATTACTGATACTAACTGTAGAAGTCGAGAGGAAGTTCTAGTGACTGTCTGATTCAGTGAATTCCTCTAATTATGGTATATAGCACTTGATCTGTTTTTGAATTAAAAACACCACTACCCACAATGACCAAACCACAATGTCTTTGTAACTCATGAATACTTACTTGTCTTATGAGTCACCTTGACTCTATTTTGCTGTGAGTTAACATGTAACCTCCCTCACTGTTTAATTCCTTTAATTTTTTTTAATAATATGAAGGTCATATAATTAATTTTTAATGTATCTATACCCTCTCCAGTGTATGATGTCTGTCTTTCAGGCCCCTCTGGTAACCTTGACAGGCTGTCTCTGATATCATGGAGCCTGAGCAGATATTTGGCTTAAATGCTTTCAGTCCAATAGCCTAAGAGGCACTCTTAGAAAATTATCTTGTCCAAATACCAGAGTATAACTTCTTTTTCCACCTTTCTTTCGGGTCTCTTAGAAGGCTATTTTTACACTCTCAAAATTAAAAGGGTATGGGAATACTGGGGAGCCTGCTACAGTTTTCTAGACTACTGATTTTTATCTGTTTATTATTTTCTCCAAAGAATAGAATATCAAATTATTATGGAAATAAAAGAATCTACAGCAGGCTGCTATGAGTTTTGTTCCTGACTCTTACCATTAATTTGCTGTCTTTTATTTAGAGTAATATTTGAATATCCAATGGCCCTTTGTGTCTTGTTCTTGAAATAGGAAAGCCAAAAGCTGGAAAAAGTGGTTGTATGGAAGATGAATTAGACCTGTTATGAAAGGAGCTAAAACATAGAAGTTAGAGAAATGTGCATTACATACAGCTTGAGTTAGTTTATTCATGGGCAGCATTGAAACAGAATAGATGACTTTTGATGGGATGCTGCAAAGGCAATCCATGCGTAAGAAAGTGTTGGACTAGAACTCTGAGTCTTCTAACTCTGAGATTTCTGTGTTTCTACCTCTATGTCCTAGAACCACATGTGATGAATTAGTTGGAATATTGTTTGAACTAGTATCTGTATAATGTTTAGAGGTCATCCAACACTATAACTGTAAAATTACAGCATATTAGAAATTAAACTTAGACTGAAGACAATTTTAGTTCAAGGCCTGAATTTGGAGGAATTTTTACCTTATGTTTCTTGTATTATTTATTTATTAAAATATTTGTGTTGGTCCAATATAGTTATACAACTTCAATGAGAGGTATCACTTCTAAAACTTCGTTATAATTTTTTCCTTCATTATTTGCAATGGAAAAGAAAAAAGTAATGTTGTAAGACAAACTGAAAAGTGAAATGAGGAACATAAAGTCCAAAGATAAAGGATTTTTAAAAAATTTATAATTTACTGCTCTGGTTAAGACTTCCAAAAGCTTCATAATATGCGCTGAGATATATTTTCCTTTTAAGTTTAAGTATAAGTGAAACAATTTATAGTTAAGTGCTTTTCTCTTATTTCACAGTGTGGCACTGTGAAATCTTATATGACTCTTTTAAACTTGTGAATATGTAAAAGAATGCTGATGACACTCTGTATCTCCCCAAAGGTTTTAGCCATCTTCTCAGGTGCAACTGTGACAATAACAATGTTTCATCCAAAACTGGACAGAAGCTTACATTGAAGTGCACTGATTCGTGGTTATTTTCTTGTCCATTTCTTCTAATGCAGCACCACACTCAGTATTTATAGAGAACTTAAGTTGGGGCCATTTTGATTTGTGCATATTATTGAATTTGCCAGATGCTTCAAACCAAGGGAATTATTTTCATAGTACAACTTAATCGTTTTTGCTAATTTTATTATACTTTCATGTTACATATAACCTGTTGTTTTATTTGCCTAAATGATATGTTTGGTTTAACATTTAGTTCACTTATTCTGTGTTCCCACAATAAAATTTATTTGTTAGTTGGGAGAAATTAATCATGGAGCTTTTAGAAACTATAAGGGAGTATATGCTGGGATGTTATAGGCTACTATTCTGTGTTCCCACAATAAAA
Source organism: Galeopterus variegatus (assembly GCF_000696425.1). Taxonomy (NCBI): domain Eukaryota; kingdom Metazoa; phylum Chordata; class Mammalia; order Dermoptera; family Cynocephalidae; genus Galeopterus; species Galeopterus variegatus. The sequence continues at coordinate 111,593 of NW_007730628.1, forward strand.
TTTATTTGTTAGTTGGGAGAAATTAATCATGGAGCTTTTCGAAACTATAAGGGAGTATATGCTGGGATGTTATAGGCTACTTAGTAACTTAAACAAGATGTTGAATGTGAAGGACTTTGCACGCCATAGTAGGCAATTAGGTTGGTACTGAAAATGATGTAGAAATATAAGTGAAAATAGGAAATTACTGATCAAATTGTGTTTAAGGACAATCACTTTGCACTTTAAGAGTGAATTAGAGTATAGTATGAATGATGACAGAAAAATCATTTACAAATATTCTAATATTTTTGGTTAGAGATAATGACTGGTCCATACTAAATCACTGGCAGTGACTTAAAGAGAGGGCTAATACAAGGAAGATTAAATGTAGTAAATATAATTGGATCCAGATAATCAACTCTGCAAGTACAAGAAAGGGAAGATACAGCATAGCATCAAATCCTATGACCAAATTTTGGGGAGTGCTGGAGACTCTTAAGTGTCAACTGGTGAAATATAGCTTCTAAAATAGGTGATATGAATTTAGGTTGCATTAACAAAAATATAATTTCTGAAATCAGGACCATGTTGGTCCAATTTCTGCTGTATTTCAGTTTAGCCACACTTTCTGTATTGGGTTGAATTCTGAGCCCTGCATTCAAAATGACATTAACATACTAGAGCTTATAAAGAAGTGAGTGACTAAGATGACTGGAGTTTTTGATATAGAAGTGTGAAGAATACGGTGAACATACTGTTTGCACATATTCAAAGGTATATCAAGTAGAAGGAAGATCACATTTGTTTGATTTTATTACAAGGTAATTGCTAGAAAATTCCATAGAGATAGATCTGTTTAATAGACATTTCTTTGGTGACTACCATAAGCAAGGGACACTATCTTAAGTTTTATGATACAAAAATGAAATAAACATGGCCCTCAAGTAACTAACTCAGATTTAATGGATTAAAAATAATGAAGAACTTTATAAGAGGAACCTTTTTCCAAAGATGGAATTTTTTATATAGAGGTTGTAAAAGGGGTTTAATACTAGATGCATGGATGTTTGAATAATCTCTAATAATCTTAAATTCTGTGGTTTTGAAAAAGGAGTTTGTTAATAGTAGTCTCTTAACTCCCTGTGAAACTTATAAGGAGAAATCCTGGGGAAATTAGTTTTTACTTTTTTTTCAGAGAATTTGTTTTATCTTTCTAGCTGAGGTCAGGTGTGTCAAACTCTCCTTGAACTCCAGGCTATATCAGATAACGGAATCAAATACAGAAAGAAAGGGCAGTACCCTAGGATTGAGAGTAAACTGCAAGTTCTGTCCAGCAGGTGACATTTTGAAGTGTTAGCTTTTGTGTCAGAAACTTTTAGAACCCTTGTGCCTCAGGCTTAATGACATGCTTAAATGAATTCTTCCTATCTCATGAAATATCCTTTTGGTTATTCTATATCTGCTTCTTCATGGAAGCCATCAATTAATTAGCTAAAGATAAATCCTTGGGTTTTCACTGTAGGAAGTGATAGAAAGTTGCTTCCTTTTTATAAGGCTTTCTATAACTCAGGGGTTTAATTCATATAAAAATAGAGTATGATAAGGGTATAGTATCCAGGATATACAAAGAACTATTACAACTAAACAATAAAAAAAAATATAACTCAATTAAAGAATTGAGAAAGCATACGAATAGACATTTCTCCAGGGAAGATACACAAATGGCCACTAAGCACATGAAAATATGCTAACCATTATTAGCCATCTGGGAAGTGCAAATCAAAACCACAAAGAGATACCATTTCATACTGATCAGGATGGCTACAATCAAAAAGATAATAACAACTGCTGGTTTGGATATAAAGAAATTGGAACTCATACACTGTTGGTGGGAAGGAATGTAAAATGGTACAGCCACTTTGGAAAACAGTCTGGCTATTCCTGAAAGTGTTGAACATAGAGTTACTATATAACCCAGCAATTCCACTCCTGGGTATATTACCCAAGAGAATTGAAAACATATTTGTAGACAAAACTTTTACACGAATGTTTATAGCAGCACTATTCATAGGAGCAAAAAGTGGAAACAACACAAATGTCTATCAATGATGAATGGATAAATAAAATGTAGAGAATCTGTAGAATGGAATATTATTCGGCCACAAAAAGAGTTGAAATATCAACATACTATAACAAGGATGATCCTTAAACACAATATGGTAAGTGGAAGAAGCCAGACACAAAAAGGCCATATATTGTATAATTCCATTTATATATAATGTCTACAGTAGGCAAATCCATAGAGACAGAAAGTAGATTAGTGTTTGCTAGGTGCAGGGTGAAGGGATGGGAATAGGGGTGGACCATTAATGGGTCCAGAGTTTCTTTTTGGGGTGTTTAAAATGTTCTAGAATTAGATAGTGTTGATGGCTGCACAACTTTGTGAATATGCTAAAATCTACTGAATTGCACTCTTTAAAATGGTAAATGTTATGGTATTTGAATTATAGCTCAATAAAAATAATAGAGTCTATTAAATTATTTAGGGAGATTGATTTTGGTGAAGTCATAAATATAGCACATTTTGAGTTCTTAATTCAGAGTCTACAAATTAGAGTGCTATCATTCCTTTAATACACCATAGTTTTGCATTTGGAAATAATAATATTAGGGTACAAAACATCTGAGATTAATCAGGTTTTTTTTGTCTATTGTGGCAGCTGCTTTGTAATTCATGGACATAGTCTTTTCCAGTGGAAAGAATGTAACTCTCAAAGAGAATTCAAAGGACTCCAAGCTAGAAATGAGTGCCCTGAAACTGTGCCATTAATTAAAAAATGTTTATTCCAGTTTAAGCCTGGTGTTCATTGATAATTTCCATGGAAATAGTTTCTCATTTATTTCTAAAAGTTTAGAGGCAAAAAACCCTCAAAAACAGTAAAACAAACAAAAACAGAAACTCCACATTCCATGAATCTTCAAAAAATACAGATCATTGATTGAATAAAACTTTAAAAAATTAATTGAAAAAGTTAATTGTTTCCTGAGTTTGAATTCACAGATAAAACATTTCTTTATAGCCTAGTTAATTGTATCCTGTGGTTTGCATTTCTGTCAATGGATTTATAACCTTTAGTTTGTACCACTTTTCCAATCTGAAGTGATGACCTGTCCTTCAGACTCTGCTAGCTGTCTAGTTATATTACACTCGTGGCACACATGAATAAGGAATAGAATACATGTATATTCTTACACACATGTCATCTCCTCTAAATTGTAGGGAGGGACTTATTCACTCGGTATTGACTGAGGTTCTTCTATGTGCTAGGCTTTGGGAATACAGCTAGACAATAATAGTCTTTGCCACTATATTAGCCTCTGTGTCTTTATACTACTGGCATAGGTAGTCTGATGTTGAACATATTTCACTCCACACAGATTAGAAAAATGAATTTCAAAGACCTTAAGTAACTTAACCAAGCTTATTACAGTTACTTAATGGCAAAGCAAAAAAATAAAACTCAGATCTCCTGATTCCTAGTTCAGCAGTGTTTATAGGTACCGTACTGCTAAGATTCCTTTCAACTCTAATATGTGTGTGCGTTGCATATATATATCTATATCTCTTTTATTAGATAGATAGAGTCTAGGTGACAGAAAAATAACTAACATGTTAATCCGCCTTCCAGTAAACAGTGTAATCTTGAAATGGTACCTTCAAAACCTTTTACCTCCATTTCCTCATTAAAAAACACGTTAGTTCAGTGGTCATTCAAATGAGTTCACTGAACCCCTGCTATATGAAAGGAACTGGACAATGTCTTTTACTAATAATAGTTTAATGTAAAGTATGAAGAGTGCTCTAAGGGAGATAAAGCACAATAGAAGTCCAAGGAAGAGTCAGAGATTTGGAGGAAGTTTGGGAATGATTTTGTAAAGGAAATACCATCTGAAAGACCTTATCAGTAATACTTAGCTTGGAAATAGCAGCCCTAGGGATGTGAGTGGCAAATACTAAATCAGGACTAACTTTCATGCTTCAGAATATAGAATGATAGGGGAGGTAGATCTGATAGCAGAACATGTTATATTAGCTTTATTTTTCTCATCCTTACTGCATACTGTGGACAAATCTTTCTGGTTGTACTGCTGTTTCTCTAGTGAGTACTGGCTAAAAGCTGAGAACTGCCCCATGGAACCTGACATGGTCTCAGGACAAAGGAGTCATCCAATTTATTTGAGTTTGGGGCACCTCTGCTATATTCACTCCTTTCCACCACCCTCTAATTTCCTTTTCCTGAGTATCTGAAGGAATGAATAGATGTTATATTCAATAAGTTTCTAGCCTTCCAGCTTAGATTACAGAAGTATGTTTTAAAAAGTGATAAGCAGTCACTTTAAAAAATGACTTGAGCAGAGCATATGGGGTTTTAGACAGATGAGGAGCCTTTTGTGCAGTGCCCTCATCAGAAGTATGGAAGCACCATCCTTTGGCAAAGAGCAATTCTAAGTGCTCTGCTTACTGGAAGGAACAGGCACTGGCTTCACTTTGATTCAGATACATTATGGCAGGGCTTACAATTGCTTCATTACTGCTGGACTTGAGGGAAATTCAAGAGGAAACCTAGGTGTTTGTTAAAAGCCACTTGATGCCAAACTTTCAGCCACACCTCCTGAGGGGTCAACCAGGATACCAAGTGGAGAAAGAAGTCCGCCTCCCAAAGACAGCAGGCTGCTGAACTAGTGGCTCTTCCGACTTGCCCATCAATAGCACATGACAGGGACAAGCAGAGAGAGGCCACGGGTTCAAGCAGGAGATGTTAGGTCATTTATTTATTTCTTTGAGTCATTGGCATTAGCTCTTTCAGACATGTTTATTAGAGAAAGAAGGGTGTGGCTGGTTTTTGTGCTACATGGTTGTAATAAAATTCTGTTTGAGTCAGAAGAAAAGTGACTTGATAAGCAGAAAAATTTAACCATATTAATCATAGCAAAATATCACCTATAATCAAATTGCCCCTCTTCTAACATAAATGACAAGACAACTTCAGACCTGCTTATGAATACTATCAAAAATAAAATAGATGGTAACACAAAAGGCAAATGAGGAATAAATATATTTTGAAAGAAGAATTACTTCAGGAATTGAGGAAAATTTTAAGAAAAAAATTTTGACGCTCTCAAGGAGGTAAATGTGCTCATACGCTCTATGATATGTGATCTAGGAAGAGATTAAAGAGATTAAGATATAGTTAAAGGACACCAAAGTAAGGTTAAAAGAGAGTTGGCAGAGGGGGATGAGTAAAGCCATCAAAAGTAATTAAAAGCAAATTAGATCCAGGAAGATGTACAGTGAATAATGCAGCAGATGGACTTAATGACTTAGAGAAATGCTTGTGAAAAATTCACACAAAATGCAATGAGAAAAGGAGACTAAAGGGCCGGCCCGGTGGCGCACTGGATAGTGCGCCACTTGGGAAGCGCGGCGGCGCTCCCGCCCGAGGGTTCGGATCCCGCATACAGACCGGTTCCCGCTCACTGGCTGAGCGAGGCGCGGGAGCAACACCGAGGGTTGCAATCCCGTTGCCGGTCCCCGGTCCGGTACGGGGGCAACACTGAGGGTTGCGATCCGTTGCCGGACACGGAAAAAGATGAAAGACAAAAGAAAAAAAAAAAAAAAAAAAAAAGAAAAGGAGACTAAAAACTACTGGTGGCAATATTACTTATATAGAGGGAAAAAATTATCCCTGAAATTAGGAGGTTTTACTAAAATAGCAGGAAAAAGTAATAAAGGATTAGACTCAAACTTTAAAAAGAAAAATTTTTTTGTAAGCATGACTTGGCTAAGAACAATGTCACCAACAAATGTTTTTAAAAATCAACTTGGCCTCACAATTTCTTCTCAGACTCCAGGTGACATTGTAATAATATCGATAGAATATTAAAGAAAAAAATAGGTGAAAATTTAAAAATTAAGAAACTATAGCCTTTATGATTTTTTCCTAAAAACCTAATTAGAAGATGAATCAAAAGAAGGAATTCATAAATGGCAAAAATAACCATCTAGAAAGATTGGTGGTGAATGTTAAACACAGAGTCAAGCAAACTAGGAGAAAAGGAATGTAATGTTTGAATTCTTAAATAAATAGATTGATGAGAGTTAACCAGGTCAAAAAGTTCAGAAAGAACCAGCAAAATAGAGATTGTGGGGGGATGAGGGTGGGAAGAAAGGTCATGTTAACATGCAGATTGCTTCAGCCCTCCTAGGGGAGTTTGTTTTTGAAGTATATGAATGGAAAATTTGGCTTAACCATACTACTGTATTTCATCAATTCTAAGAAACTTTTTTTTTTGCACATTCTACTATCTCTGAAATTAGAACTTGTCTTCCAGTCTATAAACTTATAGTTATAATTGGCACCATATTTTCTTTCAGGATCATTTTGAAATAACAATGCATCTTATAGTTAATGACATTTTAGAGGGCATTAAATATAGATTTTAAACATATAAAGTCATCACTAATATATCTAAAACTTGACAATTTATGTATTTTCCAAATTAACGATAAAGTGGGTGGAAAGGGAAAAAATAAAAAGAAAGAAATACAGGCCATAAAGCAAAATATAGAAGACAAACTCAAGAGTGAGAAAAGAGGCAATAGAAAATAATAGTTAAGAGCTCAAACTTGAAATCAGACTGACTTGGGTTCAAATTGTGATGCTAGCAAATATGGAGATTAAGTCAGTCAAATTATCTGTGTAATGGTAACTCTGACAATTAGATACCTTTCTGTTAAAAAATTGTTTGATCATAGAATTAGTTGATTAGACTTCAAGAAGTCAAGTTGAGCTACAATTAGAACTATGCTTCAAGGAAATTTCATGCCTCGGTGTTTCCAGTTTTAATCTAGCAAGAATAAAAAAAAAGTTTTTGAGAAATCAGCAAGAAAACAAAAGCAACAAGAATTAATAATGATAACTATTAATCAATGACTTAAGGATTAACTGAATTGATAGATTTAAGAGATTTTGTTTGATAATGTAAAATTCATTAGTCTAAAGTTGGGGAAATGGGAAATGCCAAAAGTATACAGAAAACTAAGGATAAGATTTGGCAGATGACTTAAGATACAGAGAAAATTGAAAGAATACTGCAACTTAGTACAAGTCTACACTACAAATTTTTTTATTTGGAGGAAATGTTTGCTTTTATAGGAAATTGAAAACATGTTTAAAAGGAGATAGAAAATGTAAACAAAAATAAAAATCATAATGGAAGGAATAAAAATGTCAAAGAGCTTATCACCTTTACCTCTTAATTAACATACCTTTTAGATGGCTTCACAGGGGAATTCTGTTTAAATTCTCAAGGAATGGGTAATATTAATGTGTTAAAACTGTCCCTGATCACAGAAATAGAAGGCATAATTAACAATTTTTTTAATTAGACAATGTGATAGTGATACAAAAACTTGACATTGAAAAAACAAAACAAACTGTAAGCCAATCTTGCACAATATTGATGAAAATAACCTTAACAAACTTAGCAAATTCAATCCAGCAGTGTATTGAAAGAATATATGCCATGACCAAACGAGGTTCATTCCAAGAATGCAGAGTTATTAACTCAATAAAATAAAATTCTCAGAATTAACGTGTGATGGAGAAATAAAAAGATTAAATTCTTGGACACCTAAAAAAGTTTGATATTATTGAATATACAATAAAAATGTCAATTATTTATTAATCCATTGCAGCACAATAAAAATTCCACTAGAATTTGTATTGGAATTTATTAAAAGTAGATGAAATTTATCTGGAAAAAAGAATATGAAAAAAGGAACGATAGTGAAGTTCTAAGAAAGAAATTCAAATAGAACATACTTTCTTACCTAATTTGGAAGGTTAGAGTCGTGCAAACTTTTGGCATTTACAAGACTATGAACATATCCATGGAATGGAGTAGATAATCCAGAAATAGTCTCCGAGACTATTTGGGAATTTAATTTATGATAAAGACATTTAAGATTACTGGAAACAAGGATGGATTATGGGAATAAATAATTTAACAACAGCGTTATAGTGGAGAAAAATGGATTTCTTCTACTGCCCTTACGCCAAAGATTTAAATATATATTTTTAAAAATCGGTAAAGTACTAGAAGAAAATGTAGTGGGGATTTTCTAAGATAGTACAAAATTCAGAGGTCATAAAGTAAAATCTCTTAAATTTGATTATGAAAACTCTTAGTATGCCTCTGTCAAAATCACGATAAACAGCCAAAAGTCTAGTAGGGACAAACTGTGCTAATTTCTTAATAAACATCATGCTCTTATATATAAGTTTAAATATTACCAATTAAAAGTACCAGATCAAGATAATAGACTAGGCAGATGTTCAAATATTCTTTCACCTTCAGTCCCATAACATGTAGGGCAAATATATTTTTTAAAAAATAGAAATAAGTTAATAGCAGTGCTGGGAAACAATAAAGAATATCATTGGCAAACCAGAAATTAAGGGATTTCTAAAATATAAAAAATAAAATATATCAGACTATTTGGAGAAGGAAAACTAGAGTAAGCCATCCTCTAAAGATTAGGTAGTAAATTGCCCTGGTTGTACCAAGCTCAGAACCAGTATGTTGACTCCTTATTCTCTTATTTCCCTGCTGGCTAGCTCAATCATAGGGTGAATGGGATAAAGGTATAGAGAACAATCTAAGTAGAAAGGTCCCTGGATTTCTTCAGACTCCAGCCTGTTTATATAGTGCTCCAGGAGGAAAAGTCCATGGTTCCTTTTCTGCCGCAATGTCAATGAGTAAGAACTGTCAAGACAAGATAGATATATAACTTCGTGACACCCACAATAGTAGTTCCCAGAAGGTATCTTGAGTTCTTATGATAAGATTAATCCTTTTACACATAAATCATATACTTTTCCTTCGTGTCGTCATTTTTTGTGTGTGGCATAACTCTGTATCAAATTCTCCCCCAACACTTGAGGTGTGGTTATCAAGAGTATAGGTGGCCCAGCTTCTCCTTACTTACTGTTTATTTTGTGTTTTTTTTCACTCATTGCCAAGGTGTGGAGTCCTATCACCAAAACAACTGGGAATGGATTATGTGCTCTGCATGTTTCAACAAGACTTTTGACTCCTCTTTGTATGATTATTTTGGTTTCTCTTATGCATGTTGTTAAAAGAGTGCAAATCATTCAGAAGTTCTGACTGCCTTTTCTAGTAGTTTCGCTCTTATCTCTTTCCAGAAGNGCCGCCGTGCTTCCCAAGTGGCGCACTATCCAGTGCGCCACCGGGCTGGCCCCTTGAATATACATTTCTATGTAAACCCTTGGATAACCAGAAATGGATAAACAATTCCTTAAAATAAATGGAGGTGTGTGTGTAGAACTAAACAACTGTTGTTTCCTAGCATCACTATTATTTAATTGGTTTCATGGAAGATGCTAGCTAAAGCAATTATGTGAGGACAATAAGTTATAATGTTGGGAAAAGAGGAGGTAAAATTATTATTACTTGCCAATTCTATATCTATACTATACTATTCTGTATCTGGAATACCATGAAACTTAAGTAAAGAACGATTAGCAACAAAAAATTACATTATTTAATAAATACATTATTAGTTTTTTTCTGTATATAAAGC
>NW_007730628.1:122918-131510 GCF_000696425.1 Galeopterus variegatus
GAGGTGTGGTTATCAAGAGTATAGGTGGCCCAGCTTCTCCTTACTTACTGTTTATTTTGTGTTTTTTTTCACTCATTGCCAAGGTGTGGAGTCCTATCACCAAAACAACTGGGAATGGATTATGTGCTCTGCATGTTTCAACAAGACTTTTGACTCCTCTTTGTATGATTATTTTGGTTTCTCTTATGCATGTTGTTAAAAGAGTGCAAATCATTCAGAAGTTCTGACTGCCTTTTCTAGTAGTTTCGCTCTTATCTCTTTCCAGAAGATCTGACTGTTTTTCCACAAGGCCTGTCTGACCGCTACAGAATTCTTATGAATTTACTGATGACTTCTTCATGTCTTTTCCTTTTCCTGTAATTGATTAATTTTTTATTAATTCTTCCTACTCAACACAGTTGATAAAAGGAGGGAATGGACTCTGGGACAATTGTTAAATGTTAATATTTTTTTGTGGAGTTATGTTTAGAAAAATCAGCCCAGAGGTCAACTAACTCTGTCCTACTTCTTCTCAGTGGGCAATTGACACATTTCCTGTGTGTCTAAAGAAATGTATGTGGGTAGGACAGCTGAATTGATAAGCCAGTCTTTATGTAGTTACTGCCCCTTAAGGAGGGATAGGCATCACCCCCAACCAGTTTATAAACTTAAAATGTGTCTTTTCCAGAAACATGCATTACATCCTGTATCATAGTCACTGAGGGCATACCACTGTATATATAACCAGCATTACCCAAAGATAAATGCATTCTTAGATAAAGAGGTGAACAGACAAAACGACCCAATAATTGAGGAAACCAACAACATGAAAGACAGACATAACATGTTAGCTAAATAGAATAGACAAAGCTGAAGAACTACCAGTAAGCTTGGATAATTGAGTATTAGCAACATTGGGTGCTGGAAGAAAATACAGCAATAGCTTTAAGTTTCTGAAGGAAAATCACTTTGAAAGTGGACTTTCCCTACATCTTAACTAGTATTAAGGCAGTCTGGCAAATCTTTCTCTATACCTTTCTCTGAAATCACTCAAGGATATATATCAGTAAAGTTAGGCATAAATCCAGGCAAGAGCAGTGAGCAAAAAACCAGTACTTAACTAAATGATATTCAAAGAGGATTCTGGGAAGACGGCAGAGTAAGAAGCACCAGGAATCTATCTCCCCACGTAGACAACTCTTCCACTGGCATAATCTATCTGTTGTAATTATTTTAGAAAGCTATAACATACTGAAGGCTTGCAATTTCCAGGGGAAGGCTTGGACAGTAAATTACAGTTAATATTATAGTCAATTTCAGCTCTTAGTACAATAGCAGCTACCCATCCCCCATCCATCCTTCAGCCCCGTGGCAGCAGCCACGCACATATTTCAGAAGCAGCTTTCATGGAGCTTATGGGAGCTAGGGTGGGCAAAAAAGACCCTGTTCTCCAAATTTAAGAGACTAACAAATTAAAAAAAAAATTAGTTTATTTTTTCTGGATAAACAGTTTATATAGTTGTAATTTTTTGACCCCAACAACTAAAACAGGTGGGATTGGAACAGTAAAAGAGTAGAGTTTTAATATGCTTTTTATGCTAAGCTGGTATAAATTGAAAATAAATTGTAACTTTAGGATGTTGAATGTATTTCCATGGTAACCACAAAAATAGATGTAGAATATACACACAAAAAAAATGAGAAAGGAATTTAAATGTTTCACTAAAAAAAGTCAACTAAGCACAAAAGAAGACAGTAATGCAAGAAAGAAGAAACAAAAAAGCCATAAGGCATATGCAAAGCAAATAGCAAAATGATGGAAATTAGTCCCTCCTTATTACTAATTACTTTACATGTAAGGGGCTTAAAATCTTTAATCAAAAGACCAAGACTGGCAGGTGGATTTTTTTTTTAAAGTTCTAATTTTGTGCTATCAACAGGAGACTCACTTTCAATCCAGAGACACAAGCAGTCTGAAAGTGAAAAGATGAAAAAGGACGTTTCATGCAAATAGCAATTAAAAGAGAGCAGGGGTGGCTATACTAATATCAGACAAAATAAACTTTAAATCAACATGGTTATAAGAAGCAAAGACTATATATTAATAAAATGTTCAGTACAGCAAAAAGATATGACAATTATAAACATTTATGTACCTACTAACAAACCATCAAAATATATGAAGAAAAACTGGTGGAGTTGACGGGAGATATAGATAGTTCTACAAAGAAAATTGGAGACTTCAGTGTCTTCATCTCAATAATGGATACAACAACTATAAAGAAAGTAGAATGGTGGTTGCCAGGGTTTGGGCAGAATGAGGAATTGAGGATTATGAGGAGTTGTTTAATGGGTATAGAATTTCAGTTTTGCAGGATGAAAAGTGTTCTGGAGATGGATGGTGAGGATGGTTGCAGGTTTAAATCCTGCAAGAATTTAAATGGCTTATTTAATATAATATGTGGATTAACTCTAGATAGTAATTGAAATACATCTTTTAAATGTATTTAAAAAATCACAGTAACAATTAAAAATATGTGTGTGTGTGTGTGTGTGTATGTATGTATATATATAAAAAGCAGAGAATATATATATATTTTTTATATATATATATATATAAAATAGAAAGATTCTATAACAGCAGAGGGAAAAATAAAAACAGGAAAATTTGACCAGTTCGGAATGAGAGAATATAGAAAAAGTATGATAAAACAGAAAATATGAAATAAGATGATAATAAGTCCAAATATGTCAATAATCATTTTTAATGTGGAAATTATTAAAATATTTTTTAACCACAGCAATTGTCAGATTTGCTTTAAGACAAAATTTAGCTTCATATTGTTTACAAGAGATACTACTCAAATAAAACTAGATAGAAAAATGCAAGATAAATGTATGAAAAAAAATCAAGGTAAATGCTACGAGAAAGGAAACGTGTAGTAATATTAACATTATGTAAAATAGAACTTAAGGCAAGCAAACTCAATACTGTATAAAGAAGGTATATATCTTACTGTAAAAATCTATAATACACTAGGAGGATTAAGATATAAAATCTATATAATCATCCTATTACTTATCAAGAGACTAAAATCATATTTTTAAAGCAATCGATCACTTAAAAATGGAAATTTGTGTATTTGCACGGTACTACAATCTAAAATTAAAGATAGTGCTAGATAACTAAAACAGAATGAAAAAATATCTATAGTATATATAACAAAGGTTAACTCCTACATTTCACAAATTAAGAATAAATCCAATAGAAAAATGGGGAAAGAATATGGAAGATATTTTACAAAAGCAGAAACAGAAATAACAGGTGAATAAATGAAAATATTTTCAACCCTCATTAATAATTAGAGAAACAAAGTTAAAAAATCACAATAATATGTATTTTGCCTATCAGGCTTGCAAAAATAAAAAAGATTGATAAAATGCAGGAAAATCAGCTCTTTCATACACATTTAATGATGTAAAGCCCTTTTGGAGCCCAAATTAACAGTATCTGGTAAAACTTACACTCAGCAATTTCATTTTATACCCATGGATGAAGATCAGTAAATCATAAATATTATCACACCATTGGTGAATGAAAAATTGAAAACAATCAAGATGCCTATTAATAGAGGGGTACTTAGGTAAATCAAAGTACATACCATAGTAAAGACTTGGAATGATAGTCAACCTTTAAAAATACATTGATGTGGTAAGTTTTTATTTGAAAAGATTGTTACAGAACGATGTTTATTATGACTTTGCATTTAAAAAAAGGTAAGTGTATTTGTACATGTATGAAATGTACAAAAGTAGGACTGGAATAATTTACTCCATTTTGTTAGGTTCCTTTCTGGAAGGGAATTTGTCCAATGAGTAAATGTAAAGAAGGACTTTCACGTTTTGATCTACTAAATTCTGTTTCTTTTTGAGTCTTTTATTATGACAATGTAATAAAAAACTAGAAGAAAATATATGCAAATGAAAAAAATACAAAAGCCAATAAATAAGCTTACTTGCCCTCATAATTATAAAAATGTAAATGAAAACATTGCTTGATTTTTATTGTCAAATAGGTGAAATATGGAAATACCCAGTCTTGGCAAAGTTGCAACCAAAAAAAGCACTGATACAGTGTTAGAATATGAATTTTTAATGGACAGTTGACATCATCTTTTAAAAATCTTTACTCTGTAACTTAGCAATTTCATTATTACTTTATAAATACCATCATGAATAGGCAACAGTGTATCTGGTAAGAATGTTTTTTGATTGGTTTCCTGTAATGAACAGCTGCCAAAAAAAAGGTGCTTTGAACAGCATTGTTTTAATATTTATTTATTTACTGAAACAATTGATTGTACATATCTGTGGGGTACAGCATTGAATATCAGTACTTGTGTGCAATATGTGATGCTCATATCAGGATAATCAGTATATTCAGCATTACACCATGTAATCATTTTTGCGGCCCTTTACCAATTTCTCACTAACCCCTTTCCCCCACTTTTCCCCTTTTGGTAGCCTCAGTTCTGTTCTCTCCTTTTGAAAGTTCAGTGAATTATTGTGATTGTTGTACCTTTCTTTCCCCTTTTAATTAATTTGTTTTTTTTTTTATCTCCCACTTAAGAGTGAAAATATGCAGTATTTCTTTTTTTGTGCTGGGCTTGTTTCACTTAACATAATTTTCTCTAAGTTCATCTACATTGCTGCAAATGGCAGAATTTCCTTCTTTTTTATGGCAGAGTAGTATTTCACTGTGTACATATACCACATTTTCCTTATCCAGTTGTCTTTCGATGGACATTTAGTTTGGTTCCAATTCTTGGCTATTGTAAATAGAGCTATGATAAACCTGGCGGTTCAAGTATGCCTTTGACATGATGATTTCCATTCCTTTGGATATATACCCGGCACTGGGATTGTTGGATCACGTTGCAGTGCTATTTGTAGTTGTTTGAGAAGCCTCCATACTGTTTTCCATAAAGGTTGCACTAATTTACAGTCCCACCAACAGTGTAGAAAGGTTCCCCTTTCTCCGTATCCTTGTCAGCATTTGTTATTCTCTGCTTTTTAGTTAATGACCAGTCTAATTGGGGTGAGATGATATCTCAATGTTGTTTTGATATTCATTTCTCTGATATTAGTGATATTGAGCATTTTTTCATGTGTCTGTTGGCCATTTGTATATCTTTCTTTGAGAAATGTCTATTAAGCTCCTTTGCTGAACAGCATTGTTTTTAGTAATGATATGTTTGAAACAACCAGAAAGTACTTAAAATAAATTTTGACATATTCATGTAGCAGAAGGGCATAGGTCAACATATATACACATTAAAATTTTTACAAGATATATGTTAAGTTTACAAAAAAAGGCATTTTACAAAGTAGTATGTCTAGTGTGATCTCATTTTTCCAAAATATGTGTGTGTGTCTGTATGAAATATTTGTTAGAAAAAAAAAACTTTTATATGTCAGTAAAATGTAAGAAATCTATACTCTCTGCAATGTTGGATTACAATGGGCTTTCTTTTTGTTTCTTACATAGTTCTATAGTGCTTGTTTGTTTGATTACCACAATTATGCATAGCTTTTGTTGTTAGAGAAAACAATATAGCAATTGCCCTATAAATTCTTCAGAAATCTACCTTTCTATTTGAAGAAAAAATTGTTCTTTTGTGATTTTTTAGAGTTGAATATTGTTTATGAAGGATCTTCTCTTATTTTCATCCCTTTAGTTATCATTACTAGTAACAATAATATCTAATATTAATTCAATGTCTACTCTGTGCCAAGAGCTATGCATTATAAAAAGAATTTGTTTTAATCCTACCAGTTCTTAGATTATTATTATTGTTTGTCCTGTACAGCAGCAGTTCTCAAACTTTCTGGTTTCAGGAGCCATTCCATGACTTATTGTACATGAAAAATTATTGAGGACCACACAAAATGGTTTATTTGTGTTATGTCTGTCTATATTATCCATATTAGAAATTATATCTTAGAAATCATTTAAATATGCATTATTTTAAAAGAGCAATTATAAATTCAATATACGTTAACATGAGTATCACTTGTAAAAAATGGCTGTTTTCTAATGAAAAGTTTAGTGAGAAGAGTAGCATTGTTTTACGTTTTTGCAAATCCTTTTAATGACTGGTTTAATAGAAGATAGCAGAATTCTTATATGTGCTCTGCATTCAATCAGTTTTTTAAAGTTGTTTCAGAAGATTTTGTTATTCTCTGTTATTCAGTGCCCTTCACTGCATGAGGCTTGAACATATGACTTGCATTTGTTAGTGAAATGGAAGCATAAGTTTCATATGTTACTTCTCAGAAGAGGCTTTAAGAGCCATTTTGCTATTCTTCCATCACCCTTTTCCATCAGCTGTGTGCATGGAATATCCCACAGAGGAGCTTCCGTATTTCTAACTTGGTTGTTGAATGAAAAGCAAGTGAAGGAAAGTAGCTGATTCCTAGCCAACAGTAATTTGAGTAAGCATTAGAGCTGTTTTGTAAACCACTGAAATTTCAGAGCTACTTGTTATTTAATCATAACTCAGTACATCGGCTGACTGATACAGAAGTTGATCCCAGAATGGGATATGATTGTAATAAACACACATATACACACACACACATACACACACACACACAAAAAAAAAAAAAATTAAGATATGCGACATTGACTTTGGGACTGGGCAAAAGGTACTTCCCATGGCAAAATTTTTGATGATATTGTTACCCGAGGCAACTAGAAATCAGATAATGTACCAAATGAATATGTGGTATTAGGCAAAGAGTGTGGGAAATAAAATATTATCAGAGTTCTTTGGTTACTGTTGGCTTCATTTGATTAGTTATTACAAAATAGAGATGAGCTCAGAAAAGAATTGGCCAGTTTTTAAGCCGAGTTTAAAGGAAATGGGGAGAATCTAGAAATTCCAGGACTTGAAGGGTTAAAATATGTAACTGTTTATCAGTTTAAACTGGTAAAATATATAATTGAAAAATTATTTGAATGAACAGAAGCTCATTATATTTCAGCCACCTATCAAATACCACATCAAGGCTAAACCCAGCACACTTTGTTAATAACTCAGAATCAATTAAGTTCGGTATCCAGTAAATCCTTTTATTTGGATGAAATGGCTAAGGATGGAGAAAACGAAACAAAACTAAACTAAAAGTGTGGCTCTTCCAGAAAAACTTTGTCACCTGAAGAGTAAGTTCCATATCTCAAAAAAAATTGTGGGTTTGGCTATGGGCTTAACAGGATGATTGCAGTCAAATAAATAAAAAGCCAACTAAACTTTCTAGAGTTTTACTGCTAAAAGAGCTACTAGATTCAAGTAAAAGAGAATGTAATTGTTTACAATGTGTATACCTCCAACCTTCTACGAATAGGAAGCAGCCTGAGAAAGCTGCTCAGCCACCAAGCTGGTGATAGTGACTGTGTAGGCATAGGGCAGACATACTCTACAATCTCTTGTTTATAGAGATCTTTCTTGATCCGAGAAAGATCAAGGAAAAGAAATGCCCTCTTATGTGGCAGAGCCAGCAGCCTCAGAGAGCAGTGAACTGGGAAGCTTCTCCAGAGAGCAGAACCAGGACTCAGTTAAGGAATGCTCTCCACTTCCAGAGCAAGCAGCAGCCCTTGCAACTTCTGCTCAGCAAAATTTCAGAATTCCTATGGATAAGTGACTGCTTTGTTTCCCATTTGTCCCTTTTGCAATTTGGAGATTCATTCCAATTATATTATTTCCATTCTCCAATTACATGTTGAATGTTTGAGGGACAACTAACTTGTCATTTTAGTTTATATGTCTCTAGAGTAAAAGATGCCACATCTAGATTATAGATAAGGTCTATCAAAAGATCATTTGACTTTGTGAGTCTGTTGCCATAATTGGATAGGAGTTTAGGTTTAGCTCCCCTGGGAATCAGGGTGTGTGTATTTTTTGTGCAGAAGGAAAAAGAAAATACTTGTGACCACTTGGCAGATTGTGGTATTATTATTTTCCCCAATTATTTGCTGGGTTTCCCAATGAGAGAATTTTAATTCCCTACTCAATGATATCAAGCTTGGCCATGTGACTTCCTTTGTCCGATGAAATGTGAACAGAAGGTATGGATGTCACTTTCAAACAAAATACTTAAAAAAATATTACATCATTCTGTCATGGCTATCTTCCACCACAAAGGCAGCATGTCCCAAAAAAAGGGGCTGCTTCTTTAGCCTGATGAACAGCTAACATGTAACATAAACAAGAAATAAATCTTTGTAGTTATAAAAGATTTAGGCTTGTTTCTTTCTGCAACATAACCTATTTTAAGCTGTCTTTAATACTGATAAATCAGTATTGGTCAAAATTTTGTGTTCACCTCTCGAATCCTGAAAAAGATAAGCCTCCACACTCTTAGAAATCATTTTTTTCTGCACTTTGCTAAATGATAGGTATAAAGTAAAAAAAATGATTACGTATTGCTATTTCGCACCATTATCTATATACCATATGTACGGTGTATACCAAGATCCTAATTGCTTTGTTATAAGGTCAGTGCCAGTAGTCAGCAATTTCACCTTGTGCTACCTATTCCTCCTCATTTGTG
>NW_007730628.1:131779-144698 GCF_000696425.1 Galeopterus variegatus
TGGAACAGCCTCTGGGAGTGATGTTTGCAAACGGAAGAGTAGTCCAGTAACTGGCTGGCCACTAATCCTTTGCTAGCCAAAGCATCTTGAATTAGGGTAAGTATGAACAAAGCTGGGCCTCTTCAGTGAGCTGGTAAATTTCTGTAGAGTTGAACATTTGTTTATTGGGAAGTATCTACAGTCTATCAGACTGACTTGAATCGAACTTTGGTACCCAAAAAGTTGGCAGAAGAAAATGACTAAACAAAGCTAGTGAAAGTCATTAATTTTTAAAGTTTAACTGTTTGACATTGAGTGCATCTGTTCCTTGAAAGGTTGTTCTCTTAGCATATTAATATCCCTGCACAGAGGGCTTCTGTCCATGTTAAGTGAAAACGACAGGATTCTTTGTCTTCTTGTCATGTTAGCTAACTGGAGTCAAGAACTCAAGTTCAAAACTATTTTTTTTTTTCAATGGTGGATAAGTATTTATAAAACTAGTTTTTTGATCCTCTAGTAATTAGACGTTTAGATAAACTATTGACATAGTTGAGAAGGAGCCAATGGTTATTTTTCAAGGATTTTTGGAAAGCATTATGTAGTTGATTCATTGTTTTTTGTCACCCTTAGCAATTGTGCTGTTGTTAGGGGTTTTTGGAAAAATAATTTGTAGAGGACTCAGGATAGAGCCTTGGAGTTCTTTTAATGTCAGAGAAAGGACACCAAGAGATCTCAAAAACTGGCTGACTTTTAAGTTAGAAATGACAGAGGTCTGGAATTCCTTTTAGTTTATGAATTAAAGCTAAAATATAAAAAATAATATACTGTCTTTCATATATGAATATATAACTAATGATATACCATCTGTAACATGTTGATTTTCTCCATGTGTTAGAATACAAGAAATGGGAATATTAAGTAGGTTATTAAAATCAATTGTACCTGTAAAAAAGACTTGGGAATTAGAATTGACTGCAATCTCAGGTGTAGTCACCATGATTGTAGGTCTGCTGAAAGGCTAGATTGACTCTAGAGTGTGCTCTATAGAGGAATGTTATCTGATAGTTTTCAAAGTGTGGCCCCTGGAACAGTAGTGTCACTATCACTAGAGAACTTGTTAGAAATGCAAAATCTTGGGACCTATACCAAAACTTCTGAATCAGAAACTCAGGCGTTGGTC
This sequence comes from Galeopterus variegatus, assembly GCF_000696425.1. NCBI lineage: Eukaryota > Metazoa > Chordata > Mammalia > Dermoptera > Cynocephalidae > Galeopterus > Galeopterus variegatus. The sequence goes on from NW_007730628.1 coordinate 132,939, forward strand.
CAGCAATCTGTGTTTTAATAAGTCCTCCATGTAGTTCTGTTGTATGCTGAAGTTCATACTGGTTAGAGCATGCCTGCATCATTAATTAATTATTTTTTCTTTATTTTATAGTCTAAAAGAGATGTTGACAAGCTGGAGTACTTCTAAAGGAGGTACTTATCTGTGGTACAGAAATGACTAGGAACTAAAGCCTACGGGCATATTGGAAAGGAATTTGGTTTGTTTAGCCTAGAAAAAATATAGCTTAGAGGGCTAAGACATATAATTGTTTCCTTCAGTTAGAGAAAGCACTATTTTAGCTCCAAAAAAGAGGACTAAAAAAAAGGAACTTTCTGGCAAAGTGTTATCTGCTGTCTTCATGATTTAGTGAGTTTCGCCTCTCTGGAAACATTTGTGTTAAGTTCCAGATATTGTCTTAATGGCAATGTTGTGTTAGTCATTCACGTAGTGGATTAAATCAGATGGCCATTACCTAAGGTCTTTTCTAGCAATTACAATGTGTCTATCTGTGACTTGCAATGAGCAAGCTTATCTTTTACAGATGATTCTTATACTACTATAAAACTAAAAATTTATAACAAATATAAAAATTTACAACCAATAAAATTGAAATTAGCAACATTAGCATAACAAGATCAATTTTGTTGTTTTGCTAAAGCTAAATTGCTGTACCCAACATGAATATAGTACTTACTTTTAACATGTGATGTGTGATTTTTCAATATTTCTACTATTGTTATTTATTTAACTTATTGTGAAACTTTTTAGTACTGTTTGTTAACTAATTTTATCTTCACCTGGTGGTACAATTATTGCATAAAGGTCCATGGGTAGTCTTTTGCTTATGTCAAAAATGTTCCTTACTTGATACCAACCTGATTGTAAACATACCACTTGAAGTACTGAAATCACATGGTAGTTTTTAATTATAAATATAAGCATTCGAATGAAACAGACCACACTTATTTTATGCTTTTAGATAATCACAAAAAAGGAAAACAATTTTTTAGAAATGTTCTACCAAGAACCATGCAATCTGTCCCTGGAAATGAGTTAGATAATCCTGATCTGTGGCATACACATGTACTTCAAAGAGTTCATGGAAAAATGGAATTAAAAGATAATACAAATTTTTACATGAATTTTTGAAGAACGCTTATGTTTGTGACAAGGCTGCTTGAATTAGGAACAGCCTCTGGGAGTGATGTTTGCAAACGGAAGAGTAGGCAGCTCCAAAATGTAATCCTACCACAAAAACATTGAAAAATAAGCAGAAACTGTCAAAACCAACTTTGTCAGAACTCTGGAAAATAGTCAAAGGTTTACAGCAACCAAATGATTGTTGAATCAAGATAAAGGCAACTTGGAAATGGTTGGAGAGCTGTGTGGAATTTTTACTTGTTCTTGCCCCATCTCACCCTCAGTGTGGTGGCAGTATTGAAGCAGTGGTAGCCCACATTTCCAGTAGGACACTGTTCACTAGTTCCAGAGGGAGAGAATGTCCTATATGCAAATTATTGTATATGTCTGTTCTGTGAACATTTATTATAGAAATTGGGCTATTCCTGTCTTTCCCAACTAAATCGGAATCAAGGTGCTAGGGGGAAAAGCATTCAGAGCACATAGCACTGGCTCTAAGAATTATCTCACAAGTCCAGTTTCTGAAACAGGCTATTATGACTCTAAGACTGGTTTCATTGAGTAGCTGCTGAAGTGAACTGCCATGACTCTAAGACTCGTTTTCCTATCACTGTCACTCAGAAATCAGAGCTTACCAGCTCTTGAAAAGTTCTCTAATGCCGATGAGTGATCAGTTTTTTTCAAAACAATATGTAACATTTCTCTTTTTATAAAACTCCCAAACTTTTATTTTATTTTATTTTTTATTTTTGGACATACCAAAGACTACTCCAGACCAAGTATATGCTCTGAAGTGTAGTTCTCTTTTTCCCAAATAAGACATTTGTTTAGTAATTCATCTGTACATTTTCTTTACTTTCACAGTTCTAACCTATTTAGAGCCACCGCATACAAGATACTTGTCTTTGTTTTGTGGAACGTGGAACTCAGACCAGAGAAGTGGTGAGCAAAAATGGTGTAGGGTGAACTAAAAACTTACGGGTACTTGGAGCAAAATTATGATGCAGACATATAAGTATACCAGACCACATAAAGACCAAGAGGAAAAGCTGGGAAAGATTGTTTGGGAAATTAAAACATTCAAAAGCAACTTTATATAGGTAAATTTAGAAAGCCACATGTATGCCCAGGGCAATAAACTCAGAAAAGACTTAAGACCCTAAGATTTTACCTCAGGCCAATCTCTGGGTTCAATGCCAGCCTAGATAAGTGTTGAAGTTCTCCAGCAGAGAGCCAGTTTTCAAAGACTGGGACAGGTGTTTGGTTGTTTTCATTTTTTTGTTTATTTATTTTATTTCATTTTGATCCTGGCATTCAAGGAAATCTTTGTCAAAACTTTAGCTCTACAAAATCTTAAAAATCTTAGATCTATGACCACAAATGACAAGGAATACAGTCTTTGCAAAAATAGTTTGGTAAAGTCACTAAACAAACAGACTACTACAGGCTTCAGCAATCAAAAAACAGCAAACCCTATGTAAAGGGGAGGATCTGAGTTTCAGAGTTACTGCATTATAAGAAAATATTCAAATATCTGGTTTTCAGCACAAAAATCACAAAATATACAACAAAACGGGAAAGGATGACCTATACAAGGGACGAAAATACATTGACAGAAACAATCACTGAGAAAGCCCAGACGAAGACTTTAAACCTATTGTCCCATGCTTGGAGAGGTAAAGGAAAACATGGGCAAAGAACTAATGGAAGTCAGTGAAATTATGTTTGAACAAAATGAGAATATTAGTAAAGAGAAATTATTTAAGGGAACTGAACAAATTTGGGGCAGAAAATTATAATAACTGAAGTCAGAAATTCACTAGAGGGATTCATCAGCAGATTTGAATAGTCAGAATTAAGAATCAGCAAACTTCTAGGTAGTGCAATTAAAATTATCATGTATTAGGAGCAGAAATAAAAAAATATTGAAAAAAAATGAAGAGAGCCTGAAGGGCATGGGAGACACCACCATAAAGCAGACCAACACACACATTATAGGGTCCCAAAAGGAGAAAGAGAAGGGGCAGAAAAAATATGTGAAGAAATTATGGCTGAATATTGCCCAAATTTGATGAAAGAAATAAATCTACAAATCCAAGAATTTTAGTGATCTACAAGTAGGATAAACTCAAAGAGATCCACACTGAGACATACTATAGTGAAACTGTCAAAAGACAAAGACAAAGAGGGAATCTTGAAAGCATCAAGAGAAAAGTAACTTGCTCATCAAGGGATTCTCAATAAAAATTTCAGCAGTTTTCTCATCAGAAACCTTGGAGGTTAGAAGGTAGTGGGTGATATATTCAACGATGAGCGATGTGTTTTTTTCAAAACAATATGTAAGATTTCTCTTTTTATAAATCTCCCAAACTTTTTTTTTATTTTATTTTTTATTTTTGGACATACCAAAGACTATTCCAGACTGAGTATATGCTCTGAAGTGTAGTTCTCTTTTTCCCAAATAAGACATTTGTTTAGTAATTTATCTGTATATTTTCTTTACTTTCACAGTTCTAACCTATTTAGAGCCACTGCATACAAGATACTTGTCTTTGTTTTGTGGAACATGGAAATCAGACCAGAGAAGTGGTGAGCAAAAATTGTGTAGGGTGAACTAAAAACTTACAGGTACTTTGAGAAAAATTATGATGCAGACATACAAGTATACCAGACCACATAAAGACCAAGAGGAAAAGCTGGGAAAGATTGTTTGGGAAATTAAAACATTCAAAAGCAACTTTATATAGGTAAATTTAGAAAGCCACATGTATGCCCAGGGCAATAAACTCAGAAAAGACTTAAGACCCTAAGATTTTACCTCAGGCCAATCTCTGGGTTCAATGCCAACCTAGATAAGTGTTGAAGATCTCCAGCAGAGAGCCAGTTTTCAAAGACTGGGACAGGTGTTTGGTTGTTTTCATTTTTTTGTTTATTTTATTTCATTTTGATCCTGGCATTCAAGGAAATCTTTGTCAAAACTTTAGCTCTACAAAATCTTAAAAATCTTAGATATATGACCACAAATGACAAGGAATACAGTCTTTGCAAAAATAGTTTGGTAAAGTCACTAAACAAACAGACTACTACAGCCTTCAGCAATCAGAAAACAGCAAACCCTATGTAAAGGGGAGGATCTGAGTTTCAGAGTTACTGCATTATAAGAAATATTCAAATATCTGGTTTTCAGCAAAAAAATCACAAAATATACAACAAAACGGGAAAGGATGACCTATACAAGGGACCAAAATACATTGACAGAAACAATCACTGAGAAAGCCCAGACGAAGACTTTAAACCTATTGTCCCATGCTTGGAGAGGTAAAGGAAAACATGGGCAAAGAACTAATGGAAGTCAGTGAAATTATGTTTGAACAAAATGAGAATATTAGTAAAGAGAAATTATTTAAGGGAACTGAACAAATTTGGGGCAGAAAATTATAATAACTGAAGTCAGAAATTCACTAGAGGGATTCATCAGCAGATTTGAATAGTCAGAATTAAGAATCAGCAAACTTCTATGTAGTGCAATTAAAATTATCATATATTAGGAGCGGAAATAAAAAATATTGAAAAAAAAAATGAAGAGAGCCTGAAGGGCATGGGAGACACCACCATAAAGCAGACCAACACACACATTATAGGGTCCCAAAAGGAGAAACAGAAGGGGCAGAAAAAATATGTGAAGAAATTATGGCTGAATATTTCCCAAATTTGATGAAAGAAATAAATGTACAAATCCAAGAATTTTAGTGATCTACAAGTAGGATAAACTCAAAGAGATCCACACTGAGACATACTATAATGAAACTGTCAAAAGACAAAGACAAAGAGGGAATCTTGAAAGCATCAAGAGAGAAGTAACTTGTCTCATCAAGGGATTCTCAATAAAAATTTCAGCAGTTTTCTCATCAGAAACCTTGGAGGTTAGAAGGTAGTGGGTGATATATTCAAAGAAATGTAAGAAAACAAACAAACAAACAAAACCAACTGTCAAAACTGCCCTTCAGAAATGAGGTAGATATTAAGACATTTCTAGATAAATAAAATATGAAGGAGTTTGTTATTACTAGAGCAGTCCTACAAGAAATGCTAAAAAACTCATTTATGTTGAAATGAAAGGACACTAGGCAGTTACTCAAGTCTGTTTGTAGAAATAAAGATCTCTGGTAAAAGTAAATACATGTGCAAATATAAAAACCAGCTTTATATTTTTCATTTATAATTTTTTGGTCTATTCCTACATGATTTAAAAAACAAATGCATTAAATTAATTATAAATATGTTATTGGACACACAATGTATAAAAATGTAAATTGTGACAACAGTGTAAAGATAATCTTGATGAAATAAATTCGTAGAAACACATACATTATCTAAACTGACTAAAGAAGAAATAGGAAATCTTAACATACCTATAATAACAAAATGAGGATATTAGTAAAAAGAAATTCTATAAAGGAACTGTATATAATAAGAAAAAAGACAGAATTAGTAATCAGAAACCTTCTGATAAAGAAAAGTCCAGGACCAAATGGTTTCACTGGTGAATTTTACTAAACACTCAATGAAGAATTAACACCAATTCTTTTAAACTCTCCCCAAATATAGAAGCAAAGGGAACATTTCCTTATTCATTCTATGAGGCCAATTTTTATTTGTCTAAAAATATATTTTTCCTTCATTTTCAAAGGATTTTTAAAAAATTCTGTATGGGTAATCCTGTTATCTTGCATCTATCATTTCTGTGAAGAGTAAGCTTCAGTATTGTTGCTGTATAATTGGCCTTCCATTTCCACGGTTTTCACATTCATCAATTCAACCAACTGCAGTTTGAAAATATTTGAAAAAAAATCAACATAAAAATAAAAAAATAAAAAATGATGCAAACAAAAGAGGAATACTATATAACAACTATTTACATAACCTAATACATTGTATTAGGTATTATAAGTAATTTAGAGATGATTTAAAGTATAAAGGAGGATGTGCATAGGTTGTATGCAAATACTATGACATTTTATATAATGGACTTGAGCATCCATGGTTCTCGGTATCTGCAGTGGGTGGGGGTATGTCCTGGAACCAATCCCCTGTGAATACCAAAAGATAACTATAATTTTTTTTCTTCTAGCTACTTTTATGATTTTCTTTTTACCTTTTTAAAAATTTGTGTATTTTTGCAATGGTACAAAAAAAAATCTTATTTGTCATTCATAGAGCTTCCTGAATCTGTGGCTTTATGCCCTTCATTAGTTTTGTCAAATTCCCTGCCAGTATCTCATCAGTTATTTCTTCTGCCAAATTCTCTTTCTCTTTACTTCTCTACTGGGACTTGAGTTATATATATTAGTTTTCACTGTGATTTATATGTTTTTTACTGTATTTTCTGCCTTTTACATCTGGCTTTTTTCTGTGCTTGAGTGTAGATATTTCTTTGGGCCTACCTTCCAGTTTACTGATTGTCTTTTCTGTTGTGTCTAATTTGCCATCTTTTGGGTTCCTAATTTCAGAAATTGTGTTCTTCAGTTTTAGAATTTTTATTTGATTCTCTATTTATAGATTCAAATCTCTAATGAAATTCTCTATTATGTTACCTATATTTAAAAAATATGTTAATCTAATTATTAAGATTTTCTATGATAATTGCAATATCTTAACACCTAAAGGTTGTTTTCTTTTCTGGTCTATTTTTTATCTTGTTTTGCATCATCTCCATATGACATATGTCCTTCTCTTTTCATTTCTGATATTTTTCTTTTGAATGCTAGACATTAGCCAGAAAATTTAAGCCCTAGATCATGTAATCTCCCCACAAACAAAGTATATACTTCTTCTGGTTCTTAGTTAGAAAACGGTATTCTACCTGTTGTCATAAAGATTGACATCTTTCTTGGCTATATGTAAGACTTTCTGAGGATTGATGTATTTCTAGTTTGCACTTAACCATGGAGTGTAGTCCTGCTAAAATCCCAACTTGGATCCTGGGCTGTTGAGTTGGGCCCCTCCTTTTTGATGGACTTTGCCCTCTATTTTTTTGCTTAACTCTGAAATTGCTTAAACTCTGCTTAGTTTTCTAGCTTCTTAGTGTGTGCTTCTTGGTTGCTGATTCTGTTTCATACCACTATAAAGCTTAGGATTCAGTATCGGAAAATGTTATAATGAATGTGAGTTTCATATTTCTGCAGGACACTTTACTCTGGGATCATCTTATTCCCTAACTTTTGACCATTTTTTTTTTTGTGAAGGTCAGAGGTAGGGGTAGGTCAATTCTGTAAGGGGAAGGAATATTGGAGAAATTCTAGGTCACCTCAATATTTAACTTCTCTCTTTTTTCCCCCTAAGTCTTTGTATCCCTGATTTTTCTTTGATGCCTTCAAACAGTTATTTTTTGTTTTCTATTATTTTGGTTGTCATTTTATTAAGTTTTACAGTGGGTCTTGGTGGGAGGATTGGTTTTATTTAAGCTACTTTGTCACTGGCAGAAGTGGAAGGTTCTAAAATCTCTTATCTGTAGGTACTTTACCATTTTATTAAAAAAAGAGTTTTGCCATTTATTTGTTAAAGAGCCCTGGGCTGGCCAATTAGTCAGTTGGTTAGAGAGCAGTGTTATAACACCAAGTTTAAACAAACAAAAAAGAAACCCAGTAATTTGTCTCACAGGATTTCCCATGGTACATCCTTGTGGTTTTATTTCACACTATCTTTTATCCTCTATATTTCCTTTAAACAGATAATTAGATATAGATATAACTTTGGCAAAAATTCTTTATAGGTATGTGTGTGTATTTCTAATTGCATTAAATTAGAAAGCTCATAATGTCTTATTTTGTGTGTATATGTGTCTATGTGTTGTTAAAATTAATCCACAGGTTCGATTTTGTTTTAATTTATGTTTCTCTGTCAAATTGTAAATGTGTGTTTATATTTTTAAGAAACTGACAAGTGGTTTTTAAAAGAAACTATACCATTTAATTTTTCCTAAACCAATGTATGAGAGTTCCAGTAGCTCAAAATCCTTATCATTTGGTATTGTCATCTTTTTTCTTAATTTTAGCTATTCTAACGAGTATGTACTGGCATTGCCTTGTGGTTTTAGTTTTCATTTCCCTGATACCCAATGAAGCTGAGCATTTTTCATGTACTTAGTGGCTATTCATATATATTCTTTTGTCAAGTGCATGTTCAAATCTTTTTCCTATGTTTTACATTGGATTGTTTTTATTACTGAGTTTTAAGAGTTCTTTGTATATTGTAGATACTAGTGCTATTTCAGCTTTGTCTATTGTGTGTCCTTTCTTCTGTTTATTGTCTTTCCTTTTGATCTCTACAATGTCCTTAGAATAGCAGATTTTTTAATTTTTATGAGGACTGATTTATCAATTTTTGATTTTATAGTTTGGAATATTTCTGTCCTATTTAAGAAATTTTTGCCTATTCCAAAGTCTAGTAAATGTTTTCCTACATTTTTTCTAAAAGATTTATAATTTTAACTTCTATATTTGGATCTATGATGCATTTAAGATGTTTCCTTTTGTGTAACGTGACAAAAGAGTTGAGGTTTGTGTTTAGCTACATGGATATCCATTTGTTCAAACATTAATGTTGAGAAAGTTCTTTAGTATTTTATTGGATATTACCCTATTTACTGTTAAAATGACATGTATCCTAACCATAATGTACAGAGTTCAATACATATCTTTTAAATCCATATTATTACAATATTATTCAGATCCTACTTATCATTACAATTTTTTCTGCTTGACCTGTCAAAGTTTTAGTGTAGTTTTTCTCTCTCTTTTTCTTTTTCTTTTTCTCTCTCTCTCTCTTTCTCAGTTTCAATAAGTGTTTATTGAGAGATTTATTAAACATTATTAATAGGGGAGTGGTAGAAAATGAATTGTTCATAAACCATTTCATCATTTTTTTAAAATATGAATTTAGGTAGACCAGAATGACACTGACTGTTAAGATCTGTCACTTAGGAAGACCTAGAGGCATGAGAACCTTTCTTAATGATAATGATAATGATAATGACTTTTGATATCTGCATTTCTTCTAAAGCTTAGAAAAGATGCTCAAATGAATTATTTATTCTGATTCTTCCTACAACTTGGTATCATAAGTACTTTAAAGCTGTTGTTGTCCTGTAGGAATATAAATGTGAGCTATGTATTAATTTTAAATTTCCTGGTAGCCACATTAAAGCAGATAAAAAGAAACAGGTGAAATTAGTTTTACTAATATGCTATTTTAAAAATTATACCTATTTGTGGGGTACAGTGTATTGTTTCAATACATGAATGTATTGTACAATGATTCACTTAGGGTAGGCAGCATGTCCATCACTTAAATTTTTATCTTTTCTTTGTAGTGATTACATTCAATATCCTCTTTTCTAGCTATTTAGATATATATAATAAAATATTATTAGCTGTAGTCATTCTATAACACCAGAACTTATTCTTTCTATGTGCTTGTAACTTTGTACCTGTTAATGCACCTTTTTACTTCCCCCTTGCCCACCTTCCCCTCCCAGCCTCTGGTAACCATTATTCTATTCTACTTCTATTAGAACCACTTTCTATTTTTTTGATAATATTCCACTTATGAGTGAGATCAAGTGGTATTTGTTTTTCTCTGCCTGACTTAACTTCACTTAACATGATAGTCTATAGTTTAATCTATGTTGCTCCAAATGACAGGATTTTATTCTTTCTTATGGTTGGATAGTATTCCATTTTGTATCTATACCACATTTTCTTTTATCCATTCATTCATTGATGGACATTTAAGTTGATTCCATCTCTTGGCTATTGTGAATAGTGCTGCAGTGAACATGCGAGTTCATATTGAATCATATATTGATTCACTTCTACATATTGATTTCATTTCCTTCAAATATGTACATGGTAGTAGGATTGCTCGTTCATAAGGTAGTTCTACTTTTAGTTTGGAACCTCCATACTATTTTCCAAAATGGCTGTGTTAATTTGCATTCATACCAATAATGGGTGAGAGTTCCGTTTCTCCACATGCTCACCAGCATTTGTTATTATCTGTCTTGTTGATAATAGCCTTTCTAACCGGAGCGAGAGGATATCTTGTTGTGGTTTTGATTTACATTTCCCTGATGATTAATGATGAGGAGCAGTTTTTCATGTACCTGTTGGCCATTTTATGTCTTCTTTTGAGAAATGTCTTCTTTTGAGAAGTATCTATTCAGGTCCTTTGCCCATTTTTTAGTTGGGTGATTTGATTTTTTTCCTGTTGAGTTGTTTGAATTCCTTATATCTTCTGGATATTAGCTCTTGTCAGATGCGTAGTTTGCAAATACTTTCTCTCATTCTGTGGGTTGTCTCTTCACTTTTTTGATTTTTTCTTTGCTGTGCTGAAGCTTTTTAATTTGATGTAATTCCATTTATTTATTTTTGCTTTTGTTGCCTGTGCCTTTGAAGTCTTTTCAAAAAAGCGTTGGCCAATCCCAGTTTGTGTAGTGTTTCCTGTATGGTTTCTTCTAATACTTTGGAGTCTCAAATTTAAGCCTTTTTTCTTAGTTTGGGGTCTTAAATTTAAGACTTTAACCCATTTTGAATTGATTTTTGTGTATGGTAAGAGACAGAAATCTAGTTTCAGTTTTCTGCATGTGAATATCCAGTTTTTGCCAGTACCATTTATTAAAGAGGAGGTCCTTCCCCCAATGTATATTCCTGGCACCTTTGTTGAAAGTCAGTTGGCTGTAAATGTGTGGATTTATTTCTGGGCTCTCTGTTCTATTGTGTTGGTGTATTTGTTTGTTTTTATGCCTGTTAAGGTCTCTTATTGTCTTCCTTTTGGTTTTGATATTTTTTCCTTTACTAGAGTTGTTTCTTTATATATTTTTATACATATTATATGTTGTGGTAGTCAGAAATTTATTTTAGATATATTATGTGTTGTATGAAGGCTAGTGGTAGTCAGAAATTTATTTTAGAATATGAAATAACTCTTCTGTTTAATATCTTTTACCTTGAATTTGAAGTTATTATCTTGTTAATGTATTACTAGCTCTTCCTTTACATTTGCTTTTCTCTTTGTATGCCTTTACCCATTATTTCATTTGTCAGTTTTATCGTTTAGCTTTTGATCTTGCCTTTGTCTTTTAATAGGATGATTTAAACCCTATACAGTTATTGTGCTAATTGATTATTTGGTTATACCTGTGTTATTTTGTTTTATGCTTTCTCTTTCTAAAGTTTGTTTCATTTCCTATATTTTGGTTCATGAACCATATTTTCTTAGATTTTGCACATGGTTAATGTTTTGAAAAACATAAATTGTATTCTTTTTTTCCACAAGAGTTTTGAACTTGTGATTCTAAGTGTTGGAATTAAGCATGAAAACCTTCATTTGTGATCTATTTTTAATATAAAAATCATTTTTAATTTTAATTAATTTATTTTAATATAAAATTCATTTTTATTCTCCCTCTTTCTCTTCTATTGTTAATATATTCAAGTGGTTTAGATCAAGAATATTATTATTACTATGAGATTACTTTTTATGTATGTGTCTTTTTTCAACAGTAATTACTAAAATTTACATTTAGTTGAAGACAATTATTTTTATTTATTTATTTTTTTT
>NW_007730628.1:145676-151167 GCF_000696425.1 Galeopterus variegatus
TCCACATGGGATCCAAACCCTTGGCGGGAGCGCCGCCGCGCTCCCAAGCGGCACACTCTCCAGTGCGCCACCAGGCCGGCACGAAGACAATTATTAAACTTACATTGCTTTTAATTAGTTTCCATGCTTTTATATTTTCAAATAAAGATACTTGTTTCATATTTTCTGAGGCCTTCCTTATTTCAGAAAAAAATAAACTGCTTAATTAAAATATTCTATGTCACATTCCTTCCCCTCAATATTCTATACATGCCATTTCACTGTCATGTAGCTTTCAGTGTTGTAGCAGAAAAATCTAATATTTTTCTTTCTTCTTCAGCCTTACTTTTCTGCGTGAGTGCATATACTTTTTTTAAAAATTATTTTGTCTATACATTTTTTCATGATATACATGTTTCTTTGAGTTTGTTTTCACTGATTTTGTTTGATTCTTGGTGAGTCTTTTCATTTGCACATCTAGATCTTTTCTCAGCTTTGTAAAGTTTTCTCTCTGGTATATTATTTTTTATGTTACAATTTTTTTTGTCAGTTCCCCTTTATAAACATCGCTTGACCTTATACTAACTTTATGTTTTGTTTTTAAATTGATCATCAACTCTGTTATAATTTTCAGCTTCATATTTTTCTAAGTTCTGGGAACTTTCTATTTTTCTAAGTTTCTATTTTTCGAAGTTCATATTATTTTCTAAGTTCTCATGTTTGTTTTCACATGACTTGGGTAATTTTTCATGGTATAAATCTGCATTTATTTTCTTTATATGGATTTTAATTTAGTTATTATGCTTTTGTTTTTGTTACAACTGTTATATCTTATTTATCTTCCCTTTTATTTCCTGTTGACTTTTTGATTCATGTTAGCTTATGTTTCTCTTTCATTGAAAACAGTTTATTTTTATACTCTAGATTATGATTACAAAGAGTTTCTTGAACTTTTCCTTTTGATCCTCTCATATATAATTTTCAGAGTCTTGATTATTCTGAGTCTTTTGAATGCCATATTAGTCAGGGTTCTCCAGAGAAACAGACCGGTATTTAATATATATATGGTATACTGTGGGGAAATGACTCATGTGATTATGGAAGCTGAGAAGCCCCAACATCTGAAATTAGCAAGCTGGAGACCAGGAGAACCAATGTGTAGTTTCAGTTTGAGTCCAAAGGCCTCAGAACCAGAAGAGCCTATGGTGTAGCTTCCAGTATGAAAGCTGCAAAGCTTGAGACCCAAGAAGAGCTAATGATTCAGATCAAGTCTGAAGGCCAGAAAAGACTAATGTTCCAGCTCAAGGCAGTCAGGCAGGAAAAGTCCCTTCTTTATCTCTGGAGGGTTTGCCCTTTTGTTCTATTCAGGCCTTCAACTGATTGGATGAGGCCCATATTAGGTATGTCAGTCTGCTTTATTGAAGTCTACAGATTCAAATGTTAGTCTAATCCAAAAGTATCCTCATAGACATACCCAAAATAATGTTTTACCGAATATCTGAGCACCCTGTGGCTCAGTCGAGTTGACATGTGAAATTAATCCTCACAGATGCTGTTCCTTTTCCTATTTTTTTGCAGTATTTTTTCTTGTGCCCTGTGCTAGTATTTTACTCCCCTCCTTACTTGATTTCAGACTTGGCAAGATCTTGGCAGATCAACAAACAAATTGAGTAGATAGTCCTTGATCCATTTTTCTGCCCCATTTTTTGAATGTTTCATTCCTTATTTGGATCATTTACATGCATAACGGTGTGCATATCTCTCATATGATTCCTTAGTCGACTAACTTTAGCATGGTTATCAGTTAGCAATAGTAACGGATAACCAACTATAGTGGCTTGAATACATAAAAGTATATTTTCTTACATATTAAGAACTCCAGAAATGATATTATCTGAGAGACTAAGGAATGTCAGGACTGAGGTCTTTGTCATTCTCTTGACTTTTTCCTCATAGTTCCAAAACAGCTGCTAGAATTCTAGCTATCACATCTATATTCAAGGCAGGAAGAAGAAGGAGGGAGGAGAAGGAAGGAAAAGGGAGAAACAAAAAGGCTCCTGCAAATATTGCTACTTTCAAATCATTAGCCTCCCATACCTGATGAGAATATGAGAGTTGTAATTTTTCTGTTTGTATTACCATGGATTATTACTGTTGAGGTAAAAGGGTGCATGTATAGTGAGTAAGCAGCCAATATATTCTGAAAATATTTATTGTTTTCAGTAGAGGTGGCTTTTTCTTCCTATTTCCAATGTCTGGTACTCTGAAAGTGCTCTGAACTTGTTGAGTACAATGTACATAATAAATCTTTAGCATGTCCTGTTACAAAGATCCTTCAGTTCTTGTTCTTACTTAGAGTACTTGGCTCAAGGGGATTATACCTTTGTGATAGTGCACAATTTAGCCCGTTTTTCACCTTTCACTTATACATGTTTAGATAAGAAAGAAGCTGAGTTGTATGAGGTAGTCACTAGTAATAGGAAGAACCACATTATAACTTAATGGCTAGGAGCAGCAAAGTTATAGTGTCCAGTTATCTATTATGCTTTACCCAGGGTCTCCAAGAACAGAAGATAGATGGTGGAGGACTTTTCAAGTATGTTTGATGTCCCATATTTTGAATTCTAGGTAGGTTTTTTTTCTGAGAACAGAGGATAGATAGTGGAGGACTTTTCAAGTATGTTTGATGTCCCATATTTTGAATTCTAGGTAGGTTTTTTTTCAATTCAGTTTCTACCTTCTACTTAGGATCACTTCATCTATGGTTTTGTCAATCTTTCTTTTAGCGTTATTGTTGCTTTTCGCCTTTTTCTGGGCCTATATTATTGGAGTATTTGGAAAAAAGCTATATTGAGGGGCTGTTACCCACCAAAAAAATTCTGTCTGGCTATGTATTTTAGTAGACATTTGTTTTCACTATCTTTTAATGAGTTCTTTAATTGGAATTAACAAAGCAGACTTTCAGATTTCCTCTTCTTTAATTGTTAACACATTTTGGTGCTTTCACATAGGTACACTGTGATGAAAAGTTTCCTCTTTCACAGCTTCTTTTAGGGCTATTCAGAAGGGACAAAGAAGGTGATGGCAAGAATATGCAGTATGTTTCCTTGAGATATAAATTATGTTAGAGTATTTCTTCTCCCAAACTGAGTAAATATTCACATTTCATGTTCTGTTTCTTATAACATGATTAACTCAGAGTGGATTTCTAGGTATATGAAAGTTGATGATGAGTCTAGCTCATGTTAGAATTTTTTGTTGAATTTTCCTATAACCGCTTTTCAAAAAATGTACAATATTTAATTTTGCCTGAAAAACCCACGTAAAATTTTATTTTAGGTGTCCCTTTAACTTTGGACATTACTTCTAAAAAAGACAGGAACATTTTATAATAAAGTAATCACCATTCATTGAGTCCCTGCTATGTGCCATACACTCTACAGGGTTGTGTATTATATTATCTCATTTATTGCATACAGTCTTTATAATGTTGATGGCACTATGTGCATTTTACTGATGAGGAACCTGATTCTAACTGAGAGTAAATAACTGTCACATAAGTGAAAGGGCCAAGATTTGAACCCAAGTTAATATAAACCAAAGTCCTTGCTCTTAATATATCACTTCCTCTCTAGTCCTAGCTTGTTTTTACGCCCACTTCTCATAAATTGAACATCACTATTCATGCACTGTTGTTCCATACTAAGAGTAGTTAAAGAGCTAATTAAATTTTTGTAAAAACGATGGTAAATGATTTCTCTCAGACAAGCCTAAAGTTTTAAATATTTTGAAATGCAGCATCTGTTCTTGGCAGAAAATAATGAAACAAAGTACCTATAGGATATGTTAGCTCAAAAAAACAAAAACAAAACAAAACAAAAAACAAAACTCAGGTTAATGAGATGTTTGGGAGGAGAAATGCTTTATTTAGGGTATTGACCAGTTAAGAACTTGTTGACAAGTTGTATGTGGAAGTTAAAAGGGACTGGCTGACAGACAATCAGGCATCTGTACCTTGTATTTTGTAATTTTCCTCCTATGGCTGTGGTGTGTTTTTTCCAAGTCCACCTTTTTTTATTTATTTATTTTTTGTCCTTTTTGAGACTGGCCGCACCGCGCTCAGCCAGTGAGCTTTTTTTTATTTATTTATTTTTTTGTCCTTTTTGAGACTGGCCGCACCGCGCTCAGCCGGTGAGCGCTGTGAGCGAACCGGTCATCCCTATATAGGATCTGAACCCGCGGCGGGAGCGCTGCTGCACTCCCAGCGCCGCACTCTCCCGAGTGCGCCACGGGCTTGGCCCAAGTCCACTTAATTTTTTAAGAAGTTTGTAGAGGGCTTGAATAAACAATTGAGATTATAGGGGTTTTGCTGGAAGCTTTGGATAATATATTAACACTCTTTGATTTGTCACATTATTAAATGGCTTACTGGAAAGTTTGAAATAGAGGGTTTATTTTTTATTTTCCTTTTTTCTTTTCCTATTCCTTTTTTCCTTTGTTCCTTCATTCCTTCATTTCTTCCTTCCTTCCTTCCCTTCTTTCTTTTTTTTTTTTTCTAGCAGTTAAATATCAAAATTGGATTTAGTTTTCAGTTGATTCCTTTTCTTTTTTTTTGTTTTAACTTTATATCTTTACAGATCACCCTTGGATTGGGGACCTGGCATCTGGGAGGCCTCCACTTAAAATGTACTTCAAGTGAAATTACAACTTAGAGGGTGTGTCTTGAAACTAAGCCAGTGACTTTAAATGTATTTAATAAGAGAGGACTGGAGAAAGGGCAGCAGGAATTGGATAGGATCAGAAAACAGGAACTAATAGAGCTTTGGAAATTACATGACCTTTTGCTCATTAATGAATCTGATTCTGATTCTTTGGCATCTTGGTTGTAGTCTGGTGAAATGTTAAGCATGGCAAAGACTGAATACCTTCAAAGACATTTCTGTGTTAATAAGATGACTTGAAGTTGACTTTTAGCCTGAGCAGGAGTGGAGGAAAGAGAAAGGAAGTTTTATTTCTCATTGTGAGGACTTATTATTCTATGGAAGTTTGTGTAGTAGTAATTGTTATTTGTAGAGTACATTATATTACTTCCATTTCGAATTGTAAGCTACTTTGAAAAATTTTCATGTTGTTGTTGGAATCTAATGAGTGTCACCCAGCAAGTCTCACCACTTTTGTGAAGCCTTCCCTGACTCTCGGCCTCATAATATTTTCTTCTAAAATCATATAGGGCTTACAGTTTATTCTGCTCAGTTTAGCATTTAATTACATGTTCTTGATTTGCTTCAGAATAGGAAATACACTTTCCACTTTTTTGCACAGACAGAATTGTGTAGTTTAAAAGAAGAACATCATGACTCTATAAAAGACATAAAGAGTAAAATATTATGTACTCATAAAATACTTACATTTTAAGCAGATATGCCCAATGTCTTTTTCAATGTTTTTACATATTCAGGATCATAGGAATAAAAATTTTCATAATCATAAGACATTTACTTACTTAATGTAA
>NW_007730628.1:152589-156255 GCF_000696425.1 Galeopterus variegatus
ATGTGTATTCTAGAATAGCAAAGTATAAAATCTGTAATTAAGAGTTCATTATATGAATTTTAAAAAATGCATTAAATGGGTTTAACAGCAGACTCAGAAGAGCAGAATTCAAAACTGGTAAATTCAAAGACAAGTCTATAGAAAAGTCAAACTAAAATACACACAGAGAAAAAGAATATAAATTTTACTTTTAATTTTAAGAATAGAATAGAGGGTGAGAGATATGTGGAACACAGTTGAAAGGTCTATGTTGCATGTACTTGGAGTCCCAAAAGGAGAGGAGAGAAAGAGAATGGTACAATACCCCTTAAAAGGGCTGGCCAGTTAGCTCAGTTGGCTAAAGTGTGGTGCTTATAACAATAAGGTCAAGGATTGAGATCCCTGTACCAGTCAGCCACCAAAAGAAAAAGCAATACTTAAATAACATTTGAGAATTTTTCATATCTGAGGAAATGCATCAATCCACAGATTCTAGAAGCTTACCAAGCTCATGTAAGGTAAATTTGAAGAAAAGTATGCTTAGGCAGTTAATGGTCAGATTATTGATATTAAATATAAAGAGAAAATCTTAAAAGCAGCCAGAGAAAAAAAAAGTGCATTCATGAGAAAAGCAATAATAATATCTGACTTCTCACAGATGTGACAGAGGCCAGAGGACAATAGAATTGAACTTTTAAAATCACAAAAGAAGGAGCTGTGGACAGCCCCACCACCTGGCAGCAGGCAAGAACACACATGGGGTCCTAGGCAGGAGCTATGGGAAACCCCCACCAACTAGCTGCAGGCAGAAGCATACACAAGGTCTTAGGAAGGAACCATGGGCAGCATCCCCCACCTGGCAGCAGGCAGAAGCAAGCCAATAAAACCACTTCCATGTGGGTGGCCCTCCACAGTCACTGCCACAGCTACAGCTGCCACAAAAGCAGCTCACTGCCACAGTAATATCCACAGCCACTGTGCAGGCAGCCTGCCAGACACTGACTGCATTGACAAAAGGAGAGTCACCAGTGGAGACAGGAAAAAGAAGAGGAAGTCTCTCTCCTCAGAGCCCACTCCAGAGTAACAGAAGAAGCAACTGCTGTACCAGATGAGCAGACATCAATGTAGAGACACTAGAAATACAAAAATCCAAGGAAATATGACACCACCATAAAAGTACAGTCATTCTCAAATACCAGACCCTATAGAGTAGGAAACCCTTGAAATGACTGGAAAGGAATTCCAAGCAATAATCTTAAAGAAACAAAATGAGATATGAAAAGACTCAGTTAAACAACATAATGAAACAAGAAAAAAAAATTATCCAGTATATGAAGGAGGAAATTTAACAAGAGACTAATAATACCTTTAAAAAGAATGTAACAGAACTCATGGAACTGAAAGAGTCATTCAGTGAAATAAAAAGCATGACAGAGAGCTTAAGTAGCAGGCTAGAACAAGCAGAAGAAAGAATTTTTGATCTCAAAGATAGTATTTTTGAAATAACCTAGGCAGACAAAAAAAAAGGAAAAAAGAATTTTCAAAAATGAAGACAATCTAAGAAAGCTAGAAGACAACCTTAAGCACACAAACATTTGAATCATGGGTGTTCCAGAAGGGGAGGAGGAAGGAAAAGGCATTGGAAACCTATTCAATGAAATAACCAAAGAAAACTTTCCAGGTATGGGCAGAGACAGACCTTCAACTCAAGGAAGCTCAAAAATCCCCAACCCAAACATATTCAGCCCTAAAAGATCCTCTCCAAGATACGTTATAGTAAACCTGGAGAAGCTCAAAGACAGAATCCTAAAAGCAGCAAGAGAAAACTGTCAAGTCACCTATAAGGGAGTCCCTATCAGACTAATAGCAGACTTCTCAACAGAAACTCTGCATGCCAGAAGAAAATGTTATGATGTATTCAAAATACTAAAAGAAGAAAACTGCCTGCCAAGAATACGATTGCCAGCAAGGCTATCCTTCAGAAATGAGTGAGAAGTAGTATATTTTCCCAACAAATAAAAACTGCAGGAGTTCGCCACCATACTAAAAACCCTGCAAGAAATCTGTAAGGGAGTCCTTTATCTAGAATCTAAAAAATGATAATCAGTACCAGGAATACACAAGAAAGACCAAAACCCACTGCTGGAACAAAAATGCAAATAAGAGAGAGAAAGAAACTAAATCGTTCCTCCTCAAAAATCCAACAAACAGCAAAGACAAACAATAAAAGGGGAAGAAAGTAACAAAATCTATTTAGAACACCCTAATGAAAATCAATAAAATGCTACCTTTCAATAACAACCATATATGTTAATAGATTAAACTCCCCACTCAAAATACACAGACTAGCTGATTGGATTAAAAACCTAGACTCAACTATATATTGTCTTCAAGAGACTCACCTCACCTGTAAAGTTATACACAGACTAATAGTGTTGGCATGGAAAAAGATATGCTATGCAAATGGAAACCAAAAACAAGCAGGAGTAGCTATTCTTATAATGGGTGAAATAGACTTTAAACCAAAAACCATAAAAAGAGACAATGAAGGCCACTATATAGTGATACAGGTATCTATCCAATGAGGAGGCATAACAATTACAAATATATATGCACCCAACACTGGAGCACCCAGATATATAAAGCAAATACTGTTAGGCCTAAAGAAAATGATAGACACCAATATGATAATAATAGGGGACCTGAACACCGTTTGTCAGCACTGGACAGATCATCTAAGCAACAAATCAACAGAGAAACACAAGTACACTTTATACCAACTGGACCTGGCAGATATGTAGAAAACATTTCATCTAACAACTACAGAATACACATTCTTCTCATCAGCACATGGAACATTCTCCAGGATAGACCATATGTTAAGTCACAAATCAAGTCTTAACAAATTTAAAAACACTGAAGTCATTTCAAGTATCTTTTCAGACCACAACAGATTGAAACTAGGAGTCAATAACAGGCAAAACTCAGGAAACTATACAAACACATGGAAATCAAACAGCATGCTGCCGAATGACCTATAGGTCCATGAAGAAATTAAACAGGAAATCAAAAAATTTTGTCATTTGTGCAACATCATAGAAGTGTATTTACACAAATCTAGCTGATGTAGCCTAATACACACCTAGGTTATATGGTATAGCCTATTGCAGTGCCAATCATAATCCTAAAAGATACAATCCCAAATGTGGAAATCCTGAAAGATCAAAGTCCTGAAATTATAATTCTGGGGAAAATAATGAAAGAATTCATTAACAGACATTTTTCATTTTTTAATGATTTTTTTGAGAAATATATAAAAATACAACAGAACACTTCATAGGCCACTTTCACAATATAATAGGCAATAATAGCACACATATTTGCAAGCATGAACACTCAAGTATATTGGTGACAGTCACATGGGTATAATTCTGAGCAGACAAACCATATTTATGATAAAAATATATAAATGTATATTACTATGGTTGGTAATGGTGTGCACCCAGCTTTATAAGTGCAGTCAACTGAAATACTGTGATGGGACAACTTAATTCTTTTGATAAGATTGATCAAAAACCATGATGAGTCACTATCATATAGCAGTCACCCAAAGAGCCTAGATCTTGAGAAATTTTATCTTTCACAAATGCAGATGTACAAAAAGACACCTCTTCATTTATTAAGCAA
>NW_007730628.1:157413-159209 GCF_000696425.1 Galeopterus variegatus
TAAAAGATAAAAAATGGTACACCTTTATCGGGCACTTAACATGAATGGAGCTTGCAAGACTATAAGTTGCTCTGAGTAAATCAATGAATGAGTAGTGAGTGAATATGAAGGCGTAGGACATTACTGTACAGTACTGTAGACTTTAAAATCACTGTACACTTAGACCACACTAGATTTATTTTAAAAATATGGTAATTGTACTGTAACATTAGGACAGCTACAACATTGCTAGGTGATAGGAATTTTCTAGCTACATTAAATCTTATGGGGCCACTGTTGTACATGTTGTCCATCACTGACCAAAACATTTTGCAGCACATACTGTATTTCAAAAAAAATGCTGAGATGCCCACTGTTGACCATGATGTGATAACTGGTACCAGTCTTGATTTAGACCATAAACATTTGGAATAGTGGACAAAATAAAACAACCTGTTTTCAGATTTTGAACAGCAGGCAGTACAGGTCAGTGACCTCTGAAAGAAGGCAAACAAATGAAGTGTAACCCCAGCATCTTCTACATGTACTTTGCAAACTGTGATACTGGTGGAGAAGGTGTGAACTGAAGCAGAGCATGGCAGTAGGGTTGANTAGCAGGCAAATGCTTTACAACTGATAACATGCATACAAACACACACACACACACACACACACACACACATACACGCTCAGTATGTTTAATATTTAAAGGTAAATATAAACATAGGAGAGGAATAGAAGTTATAAAAAAGGAATCAAATGACAGGAAATATAATATCTGTAATGAAAATTGCAATGAATTGGAGTAGGACCAGAAATTAGCAACTGTAGTAGATAAAGTTGTGGAACTTCAAAGACATCTCAGTGCAAACTATCCAAACTGAACTATAGGAAAAGAAATGATGGAGGAAAAAATTTACAGAGCTCAGTTACCTATGGGACAATATCACCCACTCTCAAATATGTCTACGTGGTTTCCCAGAAGAAGAAGAGAAGGAAGANTGCAAACTGTGATACTGGTGGAGAAGGTGTGAACTGAAGCAGAGCATGGCAGTAGGGTTGAGTTAAGAAGACAACAATTGGAGTTTGTGGAATAAGTGACTGAAATTTCCAAGGAAACATTTGGAGACAGGTATTGGTGAATGTATTCAGAGAAATAGCAGCAGAAATCTGCATTGAGATTCCCTTGAGGCTTTGGCTGAATACTAAGCTATTCATGTGTAAGGGGAAAAATCCATGAGGCCAGGCAAGAAGACAACTGTCATAACATAGAAGCTGAGCACAATTGCCAGAACTCAAACAAGAAAGGTGTGGGGGCTGCTCACATTGCAAACCATAGGAAGAGAAAGACTCCACTGAATTCCTCAAGCTTGTAGCAGAGATATCAAAAGAGTGACTAGTCATGGGTAGCATTAGTATTGGGCCTAAAACAGCTCTAGATAAATGATTATTGTGATCTCTGCATAAGAGTACATAAAACAAGCCTCAAAATTTCAAACTGATTTAAAAGAAAGCCCACCCAACACTTAAGAAATTCAAGAAAACAGAGACACTCAACAACCTAACATTCGATGTCCAGCGTTCAATAAAAATTTGCCAGATATACCAAGATGCAGGAAAATGTTTCCCATAACAAGGAAAAATATCAGTCCAAAGAAACATCCAAATATGACAAGAGACACAATTAGCAGGCAAATGCTTTACAACTGATAACATGCATACAAACACACACACACACACACACACACACACACATACACGCTCAGTATGTTTAATATTTAAAGGTAAATATAAACATAGGAGAGGAATAGAAGTTA
>NW_007730628.1:159677-160241 GCF_000696425.1 Galeopterus variegatus
CCCAGAAGAAGAAGAGAAGGAAGAATAGGGAAAGTATTTGAAGAAATAATGACTGAAAAATATTAAAGGTGACTAAAACTGTAAACTCGTATTTCAAAGAACCTCAATGAACACTAAACAGGACACACATACCCCTTCTCCTCCACCCCACATATACCCCAATGCACATCGTAATTAGACTGCTGAAAAATAATGATAAAGAGAAAATCTTAGAAGAAACTAGTGAAAAAAGAGCATGGTACATACAGAGAGACAGTAATGAAATGACTGCATACTTCTTTTTCATCAAAAATGATACAGACAGAGGAAAAGAAAATGACACATTTAAAGTGCTGTAAGGGGCCGGCCTGGTGGCGCACTCAGTAGAGTGTGGCGCTTGAGAGCGCGGCGGCACTCCCGCCAAGGGTTCGGATCCCATATAGAGACTGGTCCGCTCACTGGTTGAGCGCGGTGTGGGTGCGACACCGAGAGTTGCGATCCCATTGCCGGTTGCGGTACGGGCGCGACACCCACGGTTGCGATCCCATTACCGGTCATGAAAAAAGACAAAAAGGAAAAAAAATA
>NW_007730628.1:160626-171976 GCF_000696425.1 Galeopterus variegatus
TGGTACGGGCACGACACCCACGGTTGCGATCCCATTACCGGTCATGAAAAAAGACAAAAAGGAAAAAAAATAAAAATAAATAAAAATAAAAATAAAATAAATAAAGTGCTGTAAGAATAAAAAACACTGTCACCAAGGAATCTTATAACCAGCAAACAATGAAAGTGAAATACTTTTGTAGGCGATCAAAAGCCAAGAGATTTTATTCTCAGAAGACCTGAAATTCAAGAAATGTTAAAGTTTTTCAGGCAGAAATAATATAAGATGGAAGCTTGGATCTACATAAAGGAATGAAGAACACCAGAAATGAAAAATATGTGGGAAAGATAAAATATTTT
Organism: Galeopterus variegatus; assembly: GCF_000696425.1. Lineage (NCBI taxonomy): Eukaryota > Metazoa > Chordata > Mammalia > Dermoptera > Cynocephalidae > Galeopterus > Galeopterus variegatus. The sequence goes on from NW_007730628.1 coordinate 160,965, forward strand.
TCTCTTTTTTTGTGTATATTTAATACATAATCTACTTTTAAAAGCAAAAATAATGACAGTGTTCATGTTTATAACATATATAGAAGTAAAACATGAAAATAATTACATGAAAAGAGGCAAATGAAAGGATATTATGTTCTTTTATACGAAATTGCCTAATATTATTTGATGGTAGACTGTGAGAAATTAAAGATGTATATTCTGTACCCTAGAGCAACCACTAAATATATGAAACAGAGATATGGCTAAAAATTCAAAAGTGGACATAAAATAGAAATATAAAAAATATTCAGTTAATTAAGTCACAGACTGGAAAATAGGAAAAAAGAAACAGCAGATTAGACTAAAAGACAACTGAGATCAAGGTAATAGATTTAAATCCCATCATATTGTTAATTATATTAAATATAATTTTATGTTGGAAACAATAATGGCAGAGATTTATTACCCTGAATAAAATGGAATGACCGACCGAATTCTGTCTACAAGAAAATCACTTTAAATTATAAAGACATAGATAGATTAAAAGTATTAGCAAGAAAGAAGATATACCGTGCAAACATTAATCATTAAAAAATTGAGTTTTTATATTAATATCAGGTAAAGTAGAGCTCAGAAGGATTATTCTCGATTTAAAGATTAACATTTAGAGCTGTGGTCAGCCCCTGACAACAGCTGGCAGAAGTGTGAGGGCCTCAGTAACTATGGGCATCCCACAACCACAGCTGGCAGGAGCACACAGGAACTTCAGGAGCTGAGAGCAACCCCTGCCAACAGCCACCAAGGGTACAGGAGGACTTCAGTTACTGAGAGCTGCCCTCACCAACAGCCAGCAGAAGAGCAGGGTGCCATCAAGCAGGCAGCCCACCACTGCTGCAGACACTGCCAACACACAGATGGTCTGCCACAGCCACCTCCACCAAAAGGGTAGCCTGCCATCATTGCCACCACAAGGGTAGCCCACTGCCTTTGTGCATCACCATTGTGCAGGCAGCCAGCCAACCACTCCACTGTGCAGACACAAGGAGGATCACCACTGAAGCCCATGAAATAGGTAAACAAGCACAGACCAACAACCTAGGGGCCCAACACTATTATGCTTCCCTCGGTGGTAAGGCACCTATGGTGGGAAGATCCGTGCACAGTCCATGTGACTGCCTTGATTGGGAAGAGGCACATGCAGCATCCTCAGATATGGCAGAAACCCAGGATACCCAAATAGAATAAGGAAGAAAATTCTCAATCACCACCAACCCATCCCACAACCAGGGGAAGGAAGGACCCCACCAGGGGAAAGAAGGACCCAGGAGGAGCCTCTGCTTGTAGGAAACAGGAAAAAGAAACCCTACCCAGGGTCACCCATTAAAACTGAGGAGCTCCAGTAAAATCCAGTGTACCCATCGTGATCATGGGATACTTGCTGGGGTGCCAACAAGCCCAACCAGGGTCACCCACCCCAGACAAAGAGTGACAGGGCACTCAGGTGCTTCTCCCAAGAACTAAAGAGCTAGCCCACGTTCTCGATGACCTAATGCAGTGTCACTAACCTCAGCAAGGAATCTCTAAGTGCTCCAGTGCCTAGGCCATGAAGGCACTCACCCGCACCTTCAACACTGAATATGGCCAAAGTACTTACACAGAGACTACAGTACTTCTAGTAGTGTAGCAATACTAAAACCAACACTAAAACACCCTACTCAACAGTCAGTATAAAACACATCCACAGAAGGGAGTCTCTCTCCTCAAAGCCCATTCTAGAGTAATGGAGAAAGCAACTACCCTGCTGGATGACTAGACATCAGTGTAGAGATAAAATAGACTTTAAACCAAACAGCATAAAAAGAGACAAAGAAGTCCTTTATATAAAGACAGAGGGACCTATCCAGCAAGAAGACATAATGATAATAAGTGTATATGCATCCAATGCCGGAGCACTGAGATACATGAAGCAAACACTGTTAGACCTAAAGGAAGAGGCCTACCCTGATAAAATAGAAGTAGGGGACCTGAGCACCAGTCTCTCAGCATTGGACAGGTCATCTAGGCAACAAATCAAAAGAGAAACACAGGATTTAAACTAAACCTTAGACCAACTGGACCCTACAGAACATTTCATCCAACAACTACATTATATACGTTTTTCTCATCAGCACATGGAACATTCTCCAGGATAGACCACAGGTTAGGTCACAAATTGAGTCTCAACAATTTTAAAAACATTGAGATCATTTAAAGTATCTTTTCAGATCATAACAGTTTAAAACTAGAAATCAATAACAAGCAAATCTATGAAAGATTTACTAATACATGGAAATTAAATAACATGCTCCTGAACGACCTTTGGGTCTAAGAAGAAATTAAGCAGGAAATAAAAAAGTTTCTTGAAATTAATGAAAATAAAGAGACTTCATATCAAAACCTGTGGGATGCAGCAAAAGGTTTACCAAGAGGGAAGTTTATTGCAATTTAAATAATTACATCAAAAGAATAGAAAGATTTTAAATAAACAACCTACTGCTATACTTCAAAGAACTAGAAAAACAAGAACAGGTCAATCCCAAAATTAGTAGATGGAAGTAAATAATTAAGATCAGAGCAGAACTAAATGAAATAGAGACCCAAAAACAATACAAAAGATCGAGGAAACAAAAACTTGGTTTTTTGAGAAAATAAACAAAATAGACAAACCATTAGTCATACTGAATAAAAAAAAAAGAGAGAAGACCCAAATGACAAAAATGAGAAATGAAAATGAAGACATTACAACTGATGCAACAGAAATACATAGAATCATTAGAGTACTATGAACAACTATATGCCAACAAATTTGACAACTTGGGGAAATGAATAAGTTTCTGGACAGATAAAAACTACCAAGACTGACCTGAGAAGAAATAGAAAAACTGAACAGACCCACAGTGACCAATGAGATTGAAGCAGTAATCAGAAGTCTTCCAACAAAGAAAAGCCTAGATGGCTTCACCACTGTATTCTGCCAAACCTTTAAAGAGGAATTAATAACAATTATTTTCAAGCTATTCCAAAAAATTGCAACAGAGGCCATTCTCCCAAACTCATTCTATGAGGCCGGCATAATCCTGACACCAAAATCAGACAAAAATACAAGAAAAAAAAGATAACTACAGGCGAATATCCTTGATGAACATAGGCAAAAATCCTCAATAAAATATTAGCAAACAGAATACAGCAACACTTTGAAAAAATTATGCACTATGATCAAGTTGGATTCATCCCAGGCATGCAAGGATGGCTCAGCATATGCAACGCAATAAATGTGATACACCACTTCAACAAAATCAAGGACAAAACCACATGTTTATCCAAATAGATGCAGAAAAAGCATTTGACAAAATTCAACATCCCTTCATGATACTCTCAGCAAATCAGTTGTAGAAAGAAAGTATCTCAACACAATAAAAGCTGAATATGACAAACCCACCACCAATACCATCCTGAATGGGAGAATGGGAAAAGAGCAAGAATGCCTACTCTCACCACTCCTATTTAACATAGTATTTTAAGTACTAGCCAGAGCAATCAAGCAAGAGAAAAAATAAAAGGCATCCAGATGAGAAAAGAAGTCAATTTGTCTCTGCTGATGACATGATCCTATATACAGAAAAATGTAAAGGCTCTACAAAAAACTTTTAGAATTGATAAACAATTTCAGGAAAGTTGCAGGATGCAAAACTCAGTAGTGTTTTTATACTTCATCCACAAACTAGCAGAAAAAGAAATCAAGAAAACTAGCCCATTTACAATAGTCTCCAAAAAAAATAAAATACCTAGGAATAAAGTTAACCAAGGAAATGAAAGATTTGTATGATGAGAACTACAAAGCACTGTTGAAAGAAATTAAAGAGGACACAAGAAGACAGAAAGATAGTCCATGCTCTTGGATTGGAAGAATTAACGGGAAAATCTCCATACTACCCAAAGTGATCTACAGGGTCAATGCAATCCCCATCAAAATACCAGTGACATTCTTCATAGAAATAGTAAAAACAATCCTAACATTCATATGGAACAACAAAAGACCCCAAATAGCCAAAGCAATCCTGAGCAAAAATAAATAAATAAATAAAGCCTGAGGCATTACACTACCTGCCTTGCCTGCCTTGAAATTTTATCACAAAGCTTTAGTAAGCAAAACAGCATGGTATTGGCATAAAAACAGACAGTCAGACCAATGGAAGAGAATGGAGAACCCATAAGTCAACGTACATGCTTAATTGCCAACTGATCTTTGACAAAGGCACCAAGAACATACACTGGGGAAAAGACTGCCTCTTCAATAAATAGTATTGGGAAAATTGTACATCTGTATCTAGAAGAATGAAACTAGACCCACACCTCTCGCTGTGTACCAAAATCAACTCAAAATGGATTAAAGACTTAAATATAAGACCTGAAATTATAAAACTCCTAAAACATATTGGAAACACTTAAGGAAATAGGACTGGGCAAAGACTCTAAATAAAATCCCAAAAGTACAGGCAACAATAGAAAAAAATAAATAAACAAATGGGATTATATCAAGCTATAAAGAACCCGCACAGCAAAAGAAACAACTAACAGAGCAAAATGACAACCTACAGAATGGGAAAAAATATTTTCAGACTATGTATTTGACAAGGGATTAATAGCCAGAATATACAAGGAACTCAACTTTTCAGTTAAAAAAAAAAAAACCAAATAACATACAAATGGTCAACAGACACATGAAAAAATGCTCAAAATCACTAATCATCAGGGAAATGCAAATCAAAACCACACCGAGATATTATTTCACCCCAGTAAGACTGGCTGGTATCAAAGAGACAAATGCTGGCAAGGGTCTGGAGAAAGGGAGCCCTCCTATACTGTTGGTGGGACTGTAAATTAGTACAGCCACTATGTGTTGCTTTGCCTTTTATGGATTTGTTACCCCTTTTTCCTGGGTGACAGAGCCGCCAAAGATTACTTAAAGATCATTTTTTTTTTTTTGAGCAGTGAGAATCCCCGAAAAGGGGTTAATCTCCTGGACCCTTAAGATAGAGGCATTCCTTCCATTTGGGAAATTAACCACAAATTGGGGTTTTCTTCCCTCATTTATTTTTTAGACCAGGAAGTTATAAGAAGAGAACATAGGTGGGGTTTTTGCTAAGTATAGTTTAACAAGTTCAACAGTAGAAGCTGGTAACATTTAGTAAAACAAGCAAGGTGACATTTTATAATGCAATTTTTAAGAAGTTAAGTTCATTCACCAACAAAAGCTTGATTTTAGCAAGCATTTTTTTACAGCAATTTTCCAGTATTTTTACATATTAATCAGTAACCTTTTTTTCCTTTGAGCCAGCAACCTTGCTGTGTTACAATTCTCTATCTTACAACAGAGACTAGCCTGGGGAAAGTTTCCTGTTCCCCCAAAGGTTAATATTTTATACGTACTTTGAAGAAGCTAGGCCAAACTGGAAACTGCAAGGCTTCGGAAAACCAGGCTCTGTGAAATACATTTGCTTTAGGTATACTCCACATCTCCCCCGTTTTATTTATTTAAAAGAAAAAGCAAAAGCTATAGATTAGGTTTTTACAGTTAAGACAAAAGCATTTAAAGCGGAGTTAGTATTATTTAGCATAGCAAGTTTTTAAAATTTACTTTAGGTGAGGACTGATGATATTGTTTTTTAGGGCGGTTGCACTGGCATTATCCCAAGTGCTGTGAATTAGGTGTAATTACCAATTGTTGAAACTCTGGAATGGGATTTTGCTCCATATAATAGTTGATTTTGTGTTTAGAGAGTTTGTTAATGTTTACCTGTTTAGGACATTACTGCTTTTAAAGCATTTAGTTTCTTGTCAAATTTTTGATTAATTACAAGTTTTTTGTTTAGGAACAGGATGTTTTATTTAGTTACAAACACTGTCTTTAAGGCCAGGTAAATTTGGAGAACTGTTTTTGTAGAGAAGATGTTATTTCCCCCTTAATGATTTGGGCACTTTTATAAAAGCATTGATGATTAATATTTTGATCGAAAAAGTTTTATTTTTTTTGTATAAATTTTATGGCACTGGGAAGGCTCATCCCCAGGTGGTGTTTTGTTCCACGTTGGGGGGAGGGGGTGAAGATGAACAGCAGGGTGAAGCAGCAGTTAGACCAAATTAAGGCAACATGAAAGAGGGGTTAGAACTTAGAAGTGAGACATGCTATTTTATATCCAAAGTTTTAAATTATATCCTGTTATAAAGAAAGAGAGTTAATTTTTATTGAATTTATAAGAATTGCCACATTGTTATAATAATTATGAAGATACTTAAACATTAAATTTTGGGGGAAATTAAATAGGGAGAAAACAAATGCTTTAATATTTGTTTTTAAATAATATTTTATCAAATTGTTGTTAGTTATAGATAGCTTAAGAAAGAGTTTTTTTAAATTTGGAAAATAAAACATTAAGAGAACCAGCAGTGTTTTAAAATAAGGAAATTGTAAAAACCCATAATTTTTTAAAATTAGTTTATTAATTAACTTTTGTTGTTTTGACCTTTATGAACAATTTTACAAACACATTAGTTTTTTTTATTAGAATTTTGGAACTTTAGTTTAAAGCTATGAGCTTAATGTTTGTTAGGAAACTGTACCTATTAGAGTTTTTTTTATGAAATATTTGAAAACATAACATTTTAAAATTATAATTGAGCCAAGATTATGACTGGTAGCATTTATATTAAGACCCAGATTTTTAAGAACCTTACAAGATTTTGGAACACATATCCATAACACCTTTAGTACTGATAATGTTTTCCCATATAGTTTAGTTTATTAAATAAATTAGTTTTGATACATTTTTTATATATCCTTTGAGAAGTTCCAGGGCCCTTGGAACTCCTTAAAGTTAGTTTAAACCAAAAGCTTGAGCTTCTAGAATTTAGTTTTGGAAAGCTTTGTTAAATAACAAAAGGCTTAAAACACTTATTTGAAAACAGTATGGAGGTTTCTCAAACAACTACAGATAGAACCGCCATATAATCCAGCAATCCCACTGCTGGGTTTGTACCCACAGGAATGGAAATCATCATGTTGAAGTTATACTGCACTACCATGTTTGTCGCAACTCTGTTTACAATAGTCAAGAGTACCAATCTAAGTGTCCATAGATGGATGACTGGATAAGGAAAATGTGGTAGATATACACAATGGATTACTGCTCTGCCATAAAAAAGAATGAAATGCTGCCATTTGCAGCAGCATGGATAAACTTAGAGAAAATTATGTTAAATGTAATAAGCTAGGCACAAAAAGAGAAGTACTGCACATCCTCATTCATAAGTGTGAACTAAAATACAAACAAATGAATAAAAAAAGAAATGTACAACAATCAAATAATTCATTGAACTTTCAAAAGGAGAGAATACAATTGAGGCCACCTGAGGTGGGAAAGGGGGAGCCGAAGTGGGGTGGGAGGGGTTAGTGAGAAATTGGTAAAAGGCCACAAAAATGATTACATTATGTAATGTTGAATATACTGATTATCCTGATTTGAGCATCACATAGTGCACACAGGTTTTGCTATTCAACTCTATACCCCACAGATTTGTACAATGTTTTTTTAAAAAAATTGACATTTTATTATGATGATAGGGCCAATTCATCCAGAAAACATTGCAATCTTAAATATGTCTGTGTTCTATAATAAATCTTCAAAATGTATGAAAACAAAACGTGACTGAAATGAAAGGATAAATAGACAAATTCACAATTATAGTTAGTGATTTTAACACTTCTTTCAGTAACTGAACTTCTTCCAGTTAAAACAAGTACACAAAATACACTGTTTATAGAATAGTACCAAATGACTTGACTTACCTGACATTATAGTACCCTATACCACCAACCAGCAGAATACTCATTTTTTTCCAGTGACATGGAACATTCACTAAGCTAGACCATATTCTGGGCCTTAAAGTAAGTGTTAATAAATTTAAAAGGAGTAAAATTGTGTAGAGTATGTTTGCCCAATTTACAATAGAATTAAATTAGATATCAATATCAGATACATCCAGAGAAATCCCTAATTCTTTGAAATTAGACAACATGCTTCTTACAAAGGAAAGCACAAAGGAAATCGGAAAATATTTTGAACTGACTGAAAATGAAAACACCACGTATCACAATTTGTGGGGTGCCATTAATGCAGTACTTGCAGCAGCGTTTCTCAAACTGGTAGTAATGACATTTTTTTGCCAGATATTCTCTCTTGTGAGGGACTGTCCAGTGTTTTAAAGATGTTTGGCAGCATCCCTGGCTTCTACCCACTATATTCCAGTAGTATTTGTCTCTTCCACTGACCCCCCCACCAATTGTAGACAACTTAAAATTTCTTCAGACATTGCCAACTGTTCCTGGGAAACAAAATTTCTCTCAGTTGAGAACTGTTAGCTTAGAGGGAAATTCATCACTTTAAATAATTATATCAAAAGAGAAGTAAGGTCCAAAACCAAATTCTAGGCTTCACCTTAAAAAAAATTGAGAGCAAATTAATGTCCAAGTAGATAGTAAGATGAAAATAATAAACATAAGAGCAGAAATTAATGAAATAGGAATGAACAAATAGTAAAAGAAATCAAAATCTTTTTTTCTAAAAAATTAATACATTGTTAAAAAAAAATCAAAATCTTTTTTTCTAAAAAATTAATACATTGTTAAAAAAAAGAGCAAAGATTCAAATTACTAATTTCTGGTATGAAAATGGGAATATCACTATAGACCCTTCAGAAACTAAAAGTATAATAAAGTAAGAATATGAATAGCTTTATGCCAATTAATTTGAAAACTTGATGTCTTGGTTAAATCTTTGAAAGACACAAATTACAAATTACTGAAGAAGAAACAGAAAATATTAATAAGCTTACTTATAGTGAAGAATATTAATTTCTATTTTATAGCCTTTGCACAAAGAAACTCCAGGCTAAGATTACTTCACTAGTGAATTATACCAAACATTTATGAAGAAATTACACCAATCTTAAACAAAATTCTTCACAAAACAGAGGTGGTGGAGGAAACATTTCTAAATTTATTTTATGAGACTAATATTATCCTAATAGCAAAATCAAAGACAATATAAAAACAAAAAACTATCGACCAATATCCTGCATGAACAAAGACTCAAAAAACTTCAACACAATAGTAGCTAATCAAATCCAGCATTATATAAAAAAGGATACACTATGCTTAAATCTGTTTATTGCATAAATTATATAATTAAGCATATGAATATATGCACATGCACACACACAGACATGTTTCCATGGGATCATCTCAATAGGTATAGAGAATGCATTTAATAAGATTGAACACCTTTTCATGAAAAGTAAACAAAAACATCTCATTGGTTTAGTCTGGTCTTATGAAATCTGATAAAGGGTATCTTATAAGAGACCTACAGCTAACATTTTACTTAATGGTGAAGGACTGAATATTTCACCCCTAAGATCAGGAACAAGGCAAGTATATCTGATCTCTCCATTCCAACTTAACATCCTGTTGGGGTTAGCTAGTGCAATAAGGCATAAAATAAATAAAAAGGATGTTACTTGAAAGGGAATAATTAAACTTCATTCTTTTTTTAAATTGACATTATTGCCTATGTAGAAAATCCTTTGGGATCTTCAAGAAAAGATACTAGTACTAACAGTTTAGCAGGATCATAAGATACCAGGTTACTATGCAAAAAGCAATCCTGTTTCTCTATCCTAATAATGAATAATTAGAAACTGAAATAAAAAATTAATTTAGAATAACATAAAACAGGAAATACTTTGTAATAAACAAAATACGTGCAAAACTTGTACACATAAAAGTACAATATATTACCAAGGGAAATAAAGAGAAGACTTAAATGGAGAGGTATGTTTATGGATCAATAGGCTCAATATTAAGACATCAGTTCTTCTAAAATTAATCTATACCAGCTCTTCTCCACCAGGGTTCTTGGTGAGAATTGAGCCCTAATGCTCTGAAGTATCCATTATAGTTAATGAATTAACATTTCATCTATGCATGTGGAATAGTACAAACTTGGGGAAACTGAGAAAATAGTCACTACATTTATTTTCTGTAAGGCATTCTGAATCATTGAGTCTTGGCTGAGAAATGCTGATATATATTCCCATGAAAATGACAGCTGAATTAATATATGCTAACATGCTGATTGTAAGACATATAAAAATTCAAAGGATCTGAAATACCCAATTAAAAAGTAAAAAGAATATGAATCTTGACACTTATCCCACACCATAAATGGAGATGGATTAATAATAGAGCTAAATTTGAAAGCTAATACAAGAAGTCTTTTAAGAAATGTATGAAAACATCTTCATGACTTTGAGGTAGGCAATGATTTCTTAGGCAAGTCACAAAGACATGACAATAAAACAAATTTTGATGGACTTCATCAAAATTATAAATTTTTAATCATCAAAAGACCATTAAGAAAGTAAAAAGGCACCCAAGCAATGTGCAAAAATATTTGCAATGTATGTATCTGACAATTTAATCATGTAGATATACAATCTATATTCAGAAAATATAAAGAACTTGGACCAATCTCTAAGAAAATGTTCCTCTTCATCCTGACCTATCCTAGACGTGGATAATAAACTTGAACAGGTACTTTACAAAAGAGAATGTCCATTTTGCCAATAGGCAGATCAAAATATGCTCTAACATTACTCATATGGTAAGACAAATTGAATCTAGACTAAGATACCACTATACCCCAGCAAAATGGCTACAGTTAAAAAGATTTATGGTGCCATCTGTTGGAGAAGATATGGAACAATTCTCTACATTGCTGGTGGGGGGTGCGAAATGTCACAACCACTCAGAAAGTCTTTGGCAGTTTCTAATAAAATTCTGTGTTCCAGCAGTTTCAGTATTAGGTATTTGTCCAAAGAAAGTGGATATTTCTTATTATTTTTTTATTTTTATTTTTATTTTTATTTTTGTT
>NW_007730628.1:172846-178430 GCF_000696425.1 Galeopterus variegatus
TACTTCTAGCTGTCTTTGAACTATGGTTTTTCTTCTGATCTTCTTAATTTTTTCATGAAAAATTAGGTGGGTATTATTTTCCTTTACTTATTTTTTGTTTTGTTTTTCTTCTCCTTTTTTTTTTTTTTTTAACCACAGATCTACCATCTCATTATAGGCTCTATTCCTATCAAATAATAGCCCCACGTCTTTCTCAGGATATTTCAACCATCATCCTTGGGCTTCTTTTTCTTTAGCTGTTAGGAAACATTTATTTGTCTAGAATGGGGATTTTAATGAGTGGACATTTATACATATACAGTAATTGCCTTTAAGAATGTTTTTTGAACTGGATTATAATTCTTCCTAAGACATGAATTCAGTTGTGGGAGAATCTACTTGGGGAGGATGTGTGATTTTAAGGTGATTTAGGTATAAGAGTGGAGTGAGACCTGCCATGGGATTTTCTTCAGCACATGGGAAACAAACTTTTAGGCATGGGTCCCGGTAACATGAGCATATGGGAATTTCTAGAACTTGATCCTCAGAATGTAACTCATTACTATCCTAAGTAAACCGGAGGCTTGTCTTCTTATCCTCTTCATTACCTTATCATCTCAAGTCACAACTGAAAGATGTACCACCTACCACAAGGCCCTTTACATGGAGGCAGGATCAAATTATTGTTAAGAGTCTTTGGAGTCTGACAGGGATGAATTCAAATCCTAGATCCACCACTTACAAGATATATTCAAACTTCTTAAACTCTCTTTCTGTCCTTATCTATAAATTGAGAATTAAATACCTCATGGGGTTCTTGTGAGAATTATATGAGGTAGTTTTTCCAAAACATTTGACACAGAGTCAATGCTCAGTAAACGGGAGCAGCCTCTGTGGTGATGGTGGTAAAGATGGCAGTGGTACTGACGATGGTGAGGCTTTCTCTATGCCCTTCACCTCTGCTCACTTGCATTTAATACTGTGACACAGAACTTAGTACTGTGTAATTAAACTCTATAGTAATTGAAAGTAATGAATACTGAGCTTTCTGTATGTCTTCAAAGGAGTTTGTAAGATATCTACCCATTCATCTTAATTGTGTTAATTGTGTCTTTGAGTATGAAACAGTGGATGGTATTTCCCTTTTCTGAGAAGAGAATCAGATACCCCCAAGACATAGTTAGGTATCAGTTGGGTACCTACTTTGCACAGTCTTGAATTACACTTCATTTAGGTATACCAAAAGAAAAAAGCCATATTTTTTTCTTGCAAAACATGTACTTGTTTTTTGTTTGTTTTATTAAGTAAACTTTTAAATGAAGTATAACATATGCACAAAAAAGTGAGCAAAGCATAAGTGTAGAGCTGGATGTATTTTCACAAATGGAACACCCTGTGTAAGCAGCATTCTGAGAATATTAGGCAGGAGTCCCTGCTATGTTGTTCTTCCTTGACGTATAGAAGGAATTTTAATCAGGGATATAACATGTCTTCAGGATGATTATTTTTGCCTGTTTTAAAACTTTATATAATTGGAATTATGTGATACATCTGATTTATATCTGGCTTCTTTGGCTCAAAATCATGTTTGTGAGAATCATCCATGTTGTTGAATGTATACTAAGAGTTTGTTCATTTTTTAAAAATAATTAACAAGTAAAAAGTGTATTTATGGTGTACAGTGTGATGTTTTGATAGATGTGTACCTGGTAGAACTGCTAAATCAAACTATTTAACATATTGCCTCACATGGTGAGAACACTTCAAGCTATTCTCTTAGCAGTTTTAAAGTATACAGTAGAAGGCTGAATACTATTCCATTGTGAATACATACTACATTTTCATTATGTATTCATCCATTGATGGACACAGCTTGATTCCATATCTTGGCTATTGTGAATAATGCTACAATAAACATGGACATGTAGATATCTCTTTGACATACTGATTTCATTTCCTCTGGATATATACAAAATAGTGGGGTTGCTGGGTCATATGGTAGTCCTATTTTTAATTTTTTGAGAAACTTCCATACTGTTTTCCATAATGATTTTACTAATTTGCATTCCCATCAGCAGTGTACAAGAATTACTGCTTCTCCACGTCCTTGCCAACACTTGTTATCTTTCATCTTTTTGGTAACAGCCATTCTAACAGGTGTGAGGTGATATCTCATAGTGGTTTTAATTTGCATTTCGAGATGATTAGTGATGTGGAACATTTTTTCATATACCTGCTGGCCATTTGCCTATCTTCTTTTGAGAAATGGCTATTCAGGTCCTTTGCCCATCTTTTAGACAGGTTGTTTTCTTACTATTGAGTTGCATGAGTTCCTTATGTATTTGGCTATTAACCCCATATCAGTTGTGTAGTTTTGTAGGGGGTTTGCCTTTCTCTGCATCCTCACCAGCATTTGTTGTTTTCAGCTTTTTTGAAAAAAACAGCCTAACTGGAGTGAGATGATATCTTAATATGGTTCTGAATTGAATATCCCAGATGCTGAGTGATGTTGAGCATTTTTTCATGTGTCTGTTGCCCATTTGTATATCTTCCTTTGGGAAATGCCTATTCGGCTCGCTTGCCCATTTTTAAATCAGGTTACTTGGGTGTTTTACTGTTAAGTTGTTCGAGTTCCTTGTATATCCTGGATATTAATCCTTTGTCAGATGCATATTTTGCAAATATCTTCTCCCACTCTGTTGGTTGTCTTTTCACTTTGTTAATTGATTCTTTTGCTGTGCAGAAGCTTTTTAGTTTGATACAATCCCATTTGTTTATTTTTTCTTTTGTTGCCTGTGCTCTTGGGGTTGTGTTCATAAAGTCTATGCCCAGTCCTACTTCCCAAAATGTTTACTCTATGTATTTGTTTCAGAGTTTTACAATTTCAGGACATATCTTTAATCGATTTTGAGTTGATTTTGGCATATGATGAGAGGTACAAGTGTAGTTTTATTCTTCTACCTATGAATGTCCAATTTTCCCAGCACCATTTAACGAAGAGGCAGTCTTTTCCTCTTGGTGCCTTTGTCAAAGGTGACATGGCTGTAGGTATATGAGATGATTTCTGGGTTTTCTATTCTTTTCCATTGGTCCATGTGTCTGTTTTTATGCGAGTACCATGCTGTTTGGATTCCTATATAACTTTGTGGTAGATTTTGAAATCATTAGGTAGTGTTATGCCTCTAGTTTTGTTCTTTTTGATCCCTGCTACTTTTGCTATTTTAGGTCTTTTGTGGTTCTGTATGACTTTTAGGATTGTTTTTCTATTTCTGTGAAAAACATCACTAGAATTTTTGATAGGGATTGCATTGAATTTGTAGATTGCTTTGGGTAGTATAGACATTTTCACAATATTAATTCCTCCAATCCATTAACATGGGATATCTTTCCATTTATTTGTGTCTCCTTAAATTTCATTCATTAATGGTTTAGTATAGCCTTTAGTATACAGATATTTCACCTCTTTGGTTAAATTTCTTCCTAAGTATTTTTTATGTAGTTATTATAAGTGTTTTCTTGATTTCTATTTCAGGTAGTTTGTTGTTAGTGTATAGGAATACAGATGATAACCTTGTATGTTCATTTTGTATACTGCAACTTTACTGAATTGGTTTATTAGTTCTAACAATTTTTGGTAGAGTCTGGTTTATTAGTTCTAACAATTTTTGGCAGAGTTTTTAAGGTTTTCTATATGTAAGATCATGTAGTCTTCAAACAGATAATATTTAACTCATTTATTTCTAATTTGGATGACTTTTGCTTTGTGCTCTTGCCTAATTGCTCTGGCTAGGACTTCCAGAACTGTGTTGAGTAGAGGTAATGAGAGTGGGCATACTTGTCTTGTTACCAATCTTAGAGGAAAAGCTTTTAACTTTTCTCCATTGAATATGATGTTAGCGTTAGCTATGGACTTGTCATATATGGCCTTTAATGTGTTGAGGTACGTTCCTTCTATATCTAATTTGTTGAGAGTTTTTAATCATGAAAGGATGTTGAATTTTGTCAAATGCTTTTTTTCTGCATCTGTTGAGATGATCATATGGTTTTTTCCCCTTAATTCAGTAATGTAGTATATTACATTTATTGATTTGCATATGTTGAATCATCCTTGCATCCCAGGGATAATTCCCACTTGATCATGGTTAATGACCCTTTTAATGTGCTATTGAATTCAGTTTGCTAGTATCTTCTTGAGGATTTTTGCATCTGTGTTCATTGGGAATAGTGACCTATAATTTTCCTTTTTGTAGTGTCCTTGTCTGGCTTTTGTATCAGGGTAATACTGGCCTTGTAAAATGAGTTTGGAAGTGTTCCCTCCTCTTCAACGTTCTGGAGAAGTTTGAGAAGAGTTGGTATTTGTTCTTTACTTATTTGGCGGAATTTACCAGCGAGGCCATCAGGCCCTGCACTTTGCTTTGGTGGGAGATTTTTGCTTACTGACTCAATCTTTTTACTTGTCATTGGACTATTCAGATATTCTATTTCTTCATGATTCAATTTTGGTAGGTTGTATGTCTAGAAATTTACCAATTTCTTCTAGGTTACTTGTTGGTTTGCCATTGTGCATAGTAGTCGCTTATGATCTTTTTTATTTCTGTGGTATCAGTTTCAATACATATTTATTCATTTCTGATTTTATTTGTCCTCTCTCTCTTTTTCAGTTAGTCTAGCTAAAGGTTTGTCAATTTTGTTTGCCTTTTCAAGAAGCCAACTCTTAGTTTTGTTGATATTTTCTATTGCTTCTCTAGGTACTATTTTATTTATTTCTGCTCTAATATTTATTATTTCTTTTCTTCTACTCATTTGGTCTTGGTAAGCTCTTTTTCTGCTTTCTTGAGGTATAATGTTAGGTTGTTTATTTGGGATCTTTCTTCTTTTTTGATGTAGGCATTTATTTCTATAAACGCTCCTCTGCTTTTTATGTATCGCATAAGTTTTGGTATGTTGTTTTTCCATATTTGTTTGTCTCAAGCATTACATGTACTTTTTAAGATAGTGTACATGCATGAAATGACAGTGCGGTGCATTATCCAGTGCAGAGTGTTATGGTACAAGTTGAATATGTAGAATAGTAAATAGAAAGAGAGCAGGAGGTAAGGCGGGTAATTAAATTAGAGAATATGAATCTGTGATATATTGTTGAAGAAAGTGAGTTGATTTGTTTACCAAAGAGTTACCTAGTAAAAATCAAAAAAGAATTTTTATGGGCCTTAACTCATGCCTGGTTGTTGTTCTCACTATGTTAATAAGCCTGGCTTTGAATTAGCATCATGAATTTTCTCACCAGTTAAATCCTCTGCCCTTCCCAAAACTTACAAAAAGGCTTTGTAACTGGTTTGAGAAATACTATGAACTCCTTATTTGCTTTGTTAGTTGACTTTTGTTTCATGTAGTTGATATTTATTGACTGTCTTGGAGTACATAAATATTATAAACACATTAACAGGTAGCATGATGTTGCCTATAGAGTTATTTGTAAGACTTCATGTGCCAACTATCTCTGCATCCCAGGTTCTTTGTGTATTCAAAATATGATGATGATACTAAGCTCATTTTTCCTCTTTATTCTGTCTTTATTGTTGTGTAGTCTCTGTCCACTGATACT
>NW_007730628.1:178495-186692 GCF_000696425.1 Galeopterus variegatus
GCTGATTGTTTAGTAGAAGGACACAGATTTGGGACTGAGTAGAAATACCAAATGACTGTAGCAGTTTGTCTAAACTTCTTAAGCTCATTAAGTGTTTCTTTATCTACAAGAAAAGAATAATACTAACTTCTTGGGATGATTATGAGGATTAAATGAAATGACATAAGATGTCAAGTGACCAAGCATAGCACATATCGTTTATAGTAATGCCCGAGAAATGATAGTTCCTTTCCCTTTTCTCTGGCTTCTGGTCTGTCAGGCTTTCTCTGAATATCTGCTTTAGTCTTATGCTATTCCTTCATTCTATTCCTACTCTCATTTTTGAAAACCACAGAAAGTCTTACACCTTTGATCTATAACTTCTAAGAGTCCACACTGGGCATAGCCAGACAACTATGTTGAGCCCTATTGCTCCTTGCAGGTGCCTATCTCAGGTCTCTAGTGGGTTTAATTGAAAGCAATCCATTTAATGTGGATTTCTCTTATAAAGTGACTTTTCTCTTTAGGATTCTTATGCCTCCATTGCCTCTTTACTAACTTGATTTCTGAATTACTCCCTAACTTAAGTAGTTGCATTTCTTGTTTTACATTATCCAGAGTATGGATCATCAGAAAATACAAACCAAACCATATAGATGAATAACATTTATAGTGTGTATACTACAATAGGTTATTGTTCGTTATTGTTATTTTCATACTACAAAATAAGATTTTAGTCAAATAAATACAAATTTAGAAAATATTCAATTGCACAAACTAATCAAAGACATAAAAACCATAAAATATCTCTTTTGTTTAATTAGTAGAAAAATTTATAATAGTACTCACTGCTGATGATTATGCAATGAAGTTATAGTCTCAGAAATATCTGGGAACAATGTCAATCAGAACATACCTTAAGCAGAACCATTTATAGGTAGAGTCTGGTTTCTGCATATGTTCCTCTTCGTATATATGCATGTTTGTTATGAATCATATTTTTGATAATGCTAGTAGGTTTGATAAATAATCCTAAAGGAATTATCCAATGCATATAAAAGGATAGAGATTTTTAAAAGTTATTATAGCTCTATTTATTTATTTTATTTAAAGCCTACTACTTTTGTGGAAGGCCCTGGCCCAATAAAACATATAAAACATATAAAAAGGACACTGTAGTCAGACTCTAGCATTTTATGATCTCTTACCTGTATTATTACTCTGTGACTTATTCTGTTTATAACAGACACAAAAAGAAAGATAGAAAAACAACCTAGATCTTCAACCACGGAAAAATGGGCAAATAAACTGTTAAAAAGTCCCAAAAAGGAACACTATGGAACAATTGAAGAAATAAACTACAGATACATTAAAAAATCTTCACATTCATAATATTAAACTGAAAAAGCAAGTTGCAGAAGTTACACATACAATATGATATTATAGAAAGTTTCAAAATATGTAAAATAATACAATGTATTATTTCAGGTTATATACTTGTCATAATAGTAATATTAAAATGCAAAAGGAATACCTAATACCAATAATGGTCATCTCCAGGAAGAGGAAGGAAAATGATTAAGGAGGTCACACAGGGACTTAAACTGTATTTATAATGTTTAATGGATACAAAAATGTCCAGCATATGGTTCTATATAACTTTGTGTATGGCTAAAAATTTCAAAAAAGAAGGATTCACTGACTAATTTGAAAACCCAGACTTTTAAAAACATAGTTGGTCTTTTCTTTTCTTTCCTTTTTTTTTTGTGGCTAGAACACTTAAAATCTCTTCTCTTAGCAATTTTCTAGAATATAGTACTGCTAACCCTCCATATCCATGGGTTCCACATTCATGGACTCAACCAACCACAGATGGAAAATATTCAGGGGAAAAAAGATGGATGGTTGCTTCTGCACTGAACATGCACAGACTTTTTAAATTATCATTATTCCCTAAAAAATATAGTATAACAACTATTTACATAGCATTTATGTTGTTTTAGGGATTATAAGAAATCTAGAGATGATTTAAAGTATATGGGATGATGGTACAGATTGCTTGCTATATATGCAAACACTACACCATTTTATATAAGGGAATTGAGCATCCATTGATTTTGGTATCCATGGGAGGTTCTGGAACCAATCCCCAACAGATACCAAGGGACAACTGTACATTGTTATTAACTATAGTTAATAGATATACATACAATAGATGTTGTACAATAGATGTCTTGAAGTGATTCCTCCCATCTAATTGAAATTTTGTACCCTCTGACCAACATTTCCCTAATCCCCACCCCCACCCCAGTGCCTAGTAACCACCATTTTATTCTTTACTTCTATGAGTTCAACTTTTTTAGATTCTACATATAAGTGAGATTATGCAGTATTTGTCATTCTGTGCCTGGCTTATTTCACTTAACAGAATGTCCTCCAGGTCCATCCATATCACAAATGACAGGATTTCCTTCTTTTTTAAGGTAGAATAGTATGCCATTGTGTATATACCATATTTCTTTATCCATTCATCCATCAATGTACACTTAGGTTGATATCATATCTTGGCTATGTTAATATTGCTGCAGTGGACATGTGAGTGCAGATATCTTATCAACACACTAATTTCATTTCCTCTGGATATATACCCAAGTAGTAGAATTGCTGGGTCATATGGTACTTCTATTTTTAATTTTTTGAGGAACTTTCATACTGTTTTCAATATTGGCTGTGCTAATTTACATTACCACCAAAAAGTGTTTCCTTTTTTCTACATCCTATCCAACACTTGTTATATTTTGTAACAGAGAAGCTCCATGGCTACATGGCCACAAGGAAGTTTGCAATCTAGAAGTGGATATAAGACAGGTATGCATTTTATAGACACCAAAGGAAACCTGACTGGTCCAAAGACTTTAGAAGAATGCAGTTCCCAAACGTTTACTTTTCATATTCTATTTTCAAACTAACTGTATCTTATCTGCAAACTCTTCTTAGTCAGGAGAACAAATGGTGTGTGCATTTATCAGTTGGAAATGTTTTCTATTACGGTAAACAGAAAACTTTAGACAGAGTGGTTTAAACAAGCATGTTTTATTATTCTCAGAGGCAGTCAGTTGCTGTATTGGTTTAGTTGCTCAGTGATGTCATCATGAACACAAGCTCTTTGTTTCTTCTCTGCTGTGCTTAGAGTGTGGACTTTTCATTCTCATATACATTATAGTTGTATAATTCAAGACAGGAAAAGGGGTCAGTCTCACCTATTTCTTTTATAAAGAAAATAAAAATCTTTTCAGGAGATCCCTAGCAAATTCCCTGTTTGTCTTATTGATCAAAACACAGCCATGTGGTCACTTCTAGCTTTAAGGGAGGCTAGGAGGTTGAGTATATGGCAAAGTGAAAGAGGAACAGTGGCGTAGTCGACTCATCGTGAATCGTCCACTCAGAGTTGAACACAAAATTAGGCTTTGGTTAAAGTGTTGTTTACTGTGCTATCAGTGAGAAATGAAAATGTACAAAATATGACATGATTTCTGGAATTCTTTTTCTGATTCTAAGAAAATTAAAATAGTGGAAAATCACATGAGTCTGCTGACGCTTCTGTTCAACCTTTTTATTTTAACTGCTTATTGTTTCCCTTGGTTAACTTTTGATAGCTGGAAATTTTAATTTAATCTTTTTATTGAAAGATTTTATTGGCTATGCTATTCTTAATTTAAAAATGTATTAATGGGACTTCCAGTTCCAGCCATCACAGAGTGAAAGGTATCAAAGTCACCCCTTTGCCCTTAACAACTGTAAAATTGGATAAGCTATATGAGGAAACCCTTTTCGTACATCATTGGACAGCAGACAGAACAAGGCCATATGTAGGGTGAAACTCTGTGAAGCTTGGCAGAGGATAACCACTGGGGGTCTGTGAGATGAATAGGGATGCCAGAGGTCCCTGAGTACTAGGAGACATTGGAATTCTAACCCACCACAGTGGGGAGACCAGCTAAACAGCTTGTGCATTCAGTAAGACCCCAGAAAGTTAAGTCTTAAGGGTGCTATTGAAGCTGTTGAGTAAGAACTACTCTTTTTTTTTCTTAATTGTATATATTTATCATGTACAACATGTTGTCTTGAAATATGTATACATTTTGGAATGGTTAAGTTGAGCTAATTAATGTATGCATTACTTCACATACTTGTGTTTTTCTTTTCTTTCCTTTTTTTTTTGTGGCTAGAACACTTAAAATCTCTTCTCTTAGCAATTTTCTAGAATATAGTACTGCTAACCCTCCATATCCATGGGTTCCACATTCATGGACTCAACCAATCACAGATGGAAAATATTCAGGGAAAAAAGATGGATGGTTGCTTCTGCACTGAACATGCACAGACTTTTAAAATTATCATTATTCCCTAAAAATATAGTATAACAACTATTGACATAGCATTTATGTTGTTTTAGGGATTATAAGAAATCTAGAGATGATTTAAAGTATATGGGATGATGGTACAGATTGCTTGCTATATATGCAAACACTACACCATTTTATATAAGGGAATTGAGCATCCATTGATTTTGGTATCCATGGGAGGTTCTGGAACCAATCCCCAACAGATACCAAGGGACAACTGTACATTGTTATTAACTATAGTTAATAGATATACATACAATAGATGTTGTACAATAGATGTCTTGAAGTGATTCCTCCCATCTAATTGAAATTTTGTACCCTCTGACCAACATTTCCCTAATCCCCACCCCCACCCCAGTGCCTAGTAACCACCATTTTATTCTTTACTTCTATGAGTTCAACTTTTTTAGATTCTACATATAAGTGAGATTATGCAGTATTTGTCATTCTGTGCCTGGCTTATTTCACTTAACAGAATGTCCTCCAGGTCCATCCATATCACAAATGACAGGATTTCCTTCTTTTTTAAGGTAGAATAGTATGCCATTGTGTATATACCATATTTCTTTATCCATTCATCCATCAATGTACACTTAGGTTGATATCATATCTTGGCTATGTTAATATTGCTGCAGTGGACATGTGAGTGCAGATATCTTATCAACACACTAATTTCATTTCCTCTGGATATATACCCAAGTAGTAGAATTGCTGGGTCATATGGTACTTCTATTTTTAATTTTTTGAGGAACTTTCATACTGTTTTCAATATTGGCTGTGCTAATTTACATTACCACCAAAAAGTGTTTCCTTTTTTCTACATCCTATCCAACACTTGTTATATTTTGTCTTTTTGATAGTAGCCATCCTAACAGGTGTGAGATGATATCTCATTATGGTTTTAATTTGTATTTCCCTTATGATTAGTGATTTTTTATATAACTGTTGACCATTTATATATATATATTTTGAGAAATGGCTATTCAGGTCCTTTGTCCATTTTTTATTGGGTTATTTGTTTTCTTGCTATTGAATTGAGTTCCTTGTATATTTTGAATATTAACCCAAAGAGCTACTCTTGACCCACCCTATAATACCTAATAACAAGACTTGATGAGATAAAGCTCCTCCACCAATAAAATAAATGCCTTCTAAATAAAACTCAACAGTCTGAAGCAAGAGAAATACAAAAAAATTCAACACTGTCAACCATATAGCATCCATAATTTTCTAGCAAAAAGCTAAAATTTGACATGCAAAAAAGCAGGAAAATGTGAGCCATAACAGAAGAAAAAATAAGCAGTAGAAATAGAACTACTGATGACGCAGATGTTGGACATTGGAAACAGGGCCTTAAGAAAACTTAATATAATATATTCAGTAATTTAAAAGATAAGATGGACATAATACATGACTGCAGCTGAAAATTTTTCCAGATTTGAAAAAAAGTATTAACCCACTGAAAGCCACACTAAGGCACATTGTGGTCATATTGCTAAATAGCAATGATAAAGAGAAAAATTTAAAAGCAGCTAAAGAAGGAAATGCATATTACATAATGAAGAACAATGATAAGAGTTACTGCCAACCTCTTATCAGAGAAAGTGCAAATCAGAAGGCAGTAGAATGACATCTTTCAAGCGCTAAAAGAAAAACAAAAAACTTATCAACCTATAACTCTGTATCTTGTGAAAATATCCTTCAAAAATAAAAGTAAAATAAAGACATTTTAAATAAACAGAAGGTAAGAGAATTTGTCACCAGAAGATCTGTACCACAACAGATGTAAAAGGTAGTTCTTTAAGTTAAAGGGAAATAATAATATGTCAAGCCAGATCTATAGTTCTGATTATATTGTTCAAAGGTGTCTACAACAATCTTTTTTACCTCATATTTTTCTAGAACCTTGATACTACCTCATTAAGAGATGGCATGTAATTTCCTTCCCCTTGAATCTGCACAAGCTTGTGGCCCTTTGTGACTTCTAAGGCTAGGTCATAAAAAAACAATGCAGCCTCCGTCTCCTTGGTTAGCTGGTGTGCAAGAAGTCCAGTTAGCCTGAGGCCTTTGTGCTTTGAGATAGCCCATACCAGCTCATGTGGAGACATCACATGAAGACGGCCTGAGACTATGTCAACAGAGAGATGCCTAGCCAATTTCCAGCTGTCTAATTTTTTTTTCTCCTTATCTTTATTATTTCCTTTCTTCTACTTACTTTTTGTTGTTTTGCTCTTCTTTTGTTAGTTTAAGTGGAAACTTAGATAATTTATTTGAGATTCTCTTCTTTTTCATGTGAGCGTTTTAATCTTAGAAATTATCCTCTAAGTACTGCTTAGCAGCAGTCCACAGATTTTGATATGTTGTTTTGATTTATATTCAACTCAATATTCTCAAATTTCTTGTGTTTTCTCCTTTGACCTATGGGTTATTTAGAAGTGTGTTTTTTACTTCACAAGTATTTAGAAATTTTTATAGGTATACTTCTGTAGATTTCTAATTTGCTTTCTTTTTGATCAGAGAGTATACTTTGTATAATTTCAATTCTCTTAAATTTATTGACTTGTTTTATGACCCAATATATGGTTGGTCTGATTTGGTAAACGTTCCATTTGCACTTGAAAGGAGTGTGTATTCTGCTGTTCCTATATAAGGTATTATATAAATATCAAATGGGTAAAGTTGGTTGATAATGTTATTAAAGTCTCCTATATTCTTACTGATTTTTTTTGCACTTGTTCTATCAATTGCTGATAAGAGTATTGATATCTCCATTTATATTGATGGATTTCAATTTTATTAGTTTCAATTTTATCAGTTTCATGTATTTTTGAAGCTCTGTTAGAGGTGCATACAAACTTAGAACTGTTATGTTTCCCTGTTGTATTGACATCTTTATTATTGTAAAATGCCCATCTTCATCCCTAATGATATTCTTTGTTTGAAAAACCTGCTTTGTGTGATACTAATATAGTCCCATCCAACTTTCTTATGGTTTGTGTTTGCATAAGTATATTCTTTTCCATCCTTTTCATTTTTAAAAATATATAATCTAAAGTGTACAAAACATATAGGTAGGTCTTGCNTGTAACTTAGACCTGGGAATAAGATGTAATTCATTAAATGTAAAGTACTTTGAGTCCTTTAAAGAAGATGGTAAAATACTAATTTTAAAATCCGTATTTTAAAAATTAGCTTATAGTTTATGTTAATAAATCTCTAAATTTTCTAAGAAAACAAAAATTCATTCTTTTAATTGTTTTTTTCAGGTACTCGTTTTGTTTTAAATTATTCTTTTCATTTTACATGTGTTAGTGGCTCACCTCGTTAGGGAGTGCTGCTGATAACACCAAGGTCCAGTGTTTGATCCCTCTAACATCCAGGAGCAAAAAAAATTTCCAGTCATTTTGTATGTGTAAAATCATAAAGCACTGATAAAGTTAGAGGTTATTATTTACATTTGCTTTTTAAGAATTTTTTTTGGAAGGGACTTTTTGAAATTTTTTCTCTGTGGAATATTCTATCTCTGTATAATTAAGATTTTTGAATATCGTTTATTGTCAATTTAGAAAAAAGTGCTTCTTAGTAGCTGGGCTTTGTGAATTTCAGCTTAGTGTTATAGCTGTCATGACTAATAATGATGGAGTTAATATTTAAGATGATTTCCATCAGATGCTTTAATTCCAAGGTTATGTGAATGCAGGAGTATCATAATGAGTAGAACCTTAAAGAAATTTCTAACTGAAAAATAAGCGATTTTAATCTTTGTTGGAATTTCATCTTAATCCATTAACTTTGTTGTTTATTCTTTGTAT